>NC_050185.1:21510616-21800616 GCF_008315115.2 Sander lucioperca
TTACACAAAACACAAAATCCTCCACTTAACTCACAATAAAAAGAGTTCTAAGAGAAATAGTGTGAGCCTGACTAAAGTCTTACTAAAGCAGAGCAAAGCCTCTTGGTAGACTCAGAGATGCAATGCTAAAAAAGATTCAGGAGCCCTTCATAGCTGGACACATACTCAGTCAACATAACGAGGCACCTTTATCCAGTGTGTGTACAAACAGGGCAACCAAAGGTCAAGTTCAGGTTTTACTCCCAAATTTAGCAGGTTTAGAATTATAATAACTACATTATGCTCTACTGTAAACCAGTGAAAAAGAACTGGTCTACTACACAAATACACGACAGATGAAGATGAAAGGAAAACTAAATAAGAGGTATTTCTACAAAGGCTGCAGCTGCAAACAATATTTAGAAACTGATTTAGGAGGTTAAAAATGGGATTACCTAGAAAGTGAGGCAGGTAGTTAGTGCCCCCTCTGCTCTAGAAAAAAAATGCAAACCTCTAATTCTTAAGTCTTACCAGTTTGAATTGGGGCAGTGTTAGGGTGAGAGAAGATGTCCTCCTGCGACAGCGTGCAAACCTACAGCACACCTCCTCCATTGCCCCACATCAGACAGTGCTCGCTGTCCTAACACTTAAACACTCACGCCAACACTTTGCACATGCAGAGCCACACCAAGCCAAACTGAAGCTTGGAAGCCAGCTAAGGCTGCGAGGAACCACGGTGCCAACATGCAATATTAAAGATGTTGAGTCTGGGGGTGCTGCCCCCTCAGTACTCACTTCTAATATGCCTGTTGTACTGTACGACCCCATCAGCACTTAACCCCCCATTCCCCCGTCTGCCAAACCCACAGGGAAACAGCATTGAGGGGTGGAGTTTAAGAAGTTCAATGACTTGATCTTAATGTGTGGCATATTTAAGGGGAACACTCAATTTAATGAATTCATGTACACTGGATTTACACACAACACTTATCCATTTTAAATTGTTTTCTTTCGGACCTTGTTTTCACAGTTGTATTAACTTTTTATTTGGACATTTTCTTAATGTCTGGACTAATGGGGATCCAATAAAATAAACAAATAAAATCCCTATTTACCACAAAGTGCACTACATTTACAGTCGGACAATTTTTGAGTCTCCAATTTTCTGAGAAAAAAATAAATCAACAGGCAGGTGTACCTATTATTTAACATTCACTATATGTTATTCCTACAGTCTGGGACAACATAGTGTCCTAGATTTGTTTCCATTTGTACATGGCCACCTCTTTCCCTGAACAAATAATAAGAGAACGGAATCAAGCCTGTGATATATGGAGCTGAACACTGCAGTAAAAGCAAAAGCAATTCAGAGATTGACTTGTTATGGATGCATTGATTATTTATTTAAGTTATCAGTGGGCATAAAACTTTTATGGCACATTTTGTTTGGACCAAACCCTGGCCATGGGAGGAAACCAGCATTATTAAGACGAGTAGTCATTCATTCACAAGATTTATTCGGACTAATTATAGAGCTAAATATATGACTTTGTCCAGTCCCTTAGTCTAGCAGAATAGCCCAACAGATTCTCACACACACACACACACACACACACACACACACACACACCTATATTATTGTAGTATACCACTTAAATATTAATACATTCTGAGTCCCTTTGTTTGTCTCCATCACTCATCAATGATAAGCAAACGTCTAAATAATGAGATTCCAATTTCAAAGTGTGCGACTGAAACATTCAGACACACATACTGACTCACAGATCTCTGACATTAGTTCAAGTGTGACTGATGTAGTATTTAACTGAAATCCATTTCCCATTAGGTACGGCGGTGTAATGAGTTGTGATGGAGCAGTTATAACCTAGTGATGATGAAGCTCCCACCCTGCATCCATCTTATACATTCACCCAAATCTACATACATAGAGCCAGAAATGAATGTGTCCAACAGCTGAGTCAATCAGGACTCAGGGAAAAGAAGCACACACACAAAGCTTACCAAAAGAAGATACTGAAAGGATAAAAATATGGCATATGATTGAACAGCCAGACCTTCATCTCGTCATGATCATAGAGTAAACCAGAAGTTTGCGAATCCAGCAGCAACATTTCTATTGGCTGTGAGTTGCTGACTTGCTGATACTGATATTTGGTAATCGAAGAGGTGCTCTAAGAAGCAGGGTATTGAGGAGGTAATGGAAAGGTTTGATATTTTGGGAAATACACTTTAGACCTTTTTCAGACATATAACATGTGACATTGCTGGCTCCATCTAGCTGTTAAAGTTTTGGCTTTGTGTCATTCAAACGCGGTGACTTTTACATTAATGATTCTTACGACTTTATTCAGATATGACAACACATTAATGGAAAGAGACCAATGCTCCCGCAACATTTGGCACCTGGAGAGGGAGCAAAGAAAGACAGAACAAAGGTGAGTTTTACATGGTCTCAAAAGTCTATGTTTTGGAGGTACCAGGGAATCAAATAAGGCAAGTACAGACAGAGGGAGATAATGTGTGAGTGTATGACAAAGAGAAGGATGGAAGGGGGAAGTCGGGCGAGTGTGTGTGATTGGAGAAGTGATGGGAGAAAGTGAATAATTGTGGTGGTCTCGTGGCTCCTATTCACACCACAGACTTAATCCTGCTTTAATCCTCCTCTTTCCCTCTCCCAGCGGGCTGAGCCGTGGGGGTGGGGGAGTTAGGGGGTCTCCCATTTTCCTCATGCATTAAGAATGAGAGTTAGGAAATTAAATATAAATGTGTAAGGTTCCTTCAGCTGTACAATTCTATCATGTCAACGAGAGGGCACAATCATAAGAGCATCGAGCTGGCTGTAAATGTCATGTTGCAGTCAAACAGACCGAGCTTACACAACACTAAGTGCTTACAGAGTCTGATTAACTCCAGAGAAATTAACCTATCATCTATTATAATAAGGGCGAGAAAAGATTCATTCCAAGAAAGACGCAGCAGCCAAAGAAGGTGCAAATCCACAAGGAACAAGCCTGGAGCTGTCAGAACATCATGTTGTTACCTAGTTTGGCAGCTTATAAATGAATAATTGGCGAATGTTGTGAACAGAGAACACAACTGGTAGGGCTGGTATGTTTACTGTTTACTGTTAACAATGATGTGTGAAAATGCATTTATTTATTCAGTAATCATCAAATCACACACTAAGATTATAAAGACTTTGTGGTTAGAACTAAATGAAATTAGGCTATATCGGAATAAAAGCTAGTTTTACTAAAAGGACATATTTAATATTTCTTATTTGAAAAAAGGCCACTCTGCAGTTTTTTGGCTAATTTTACGACTTTTTTGTCTTTCTGTAGATAGACTCAGGTCCCTGAAAGCAAAACAAACCAGTCAAAACATATTACGATGAAATCTTCTTATTCCTTCTTGTATAAAACCTAACTCGGTTTCACTTATTGCTTCCAATTTTAATAATGAGATTAACTAGCTGTGGGCCTGAGTGCTCCGTCCCCCCCCATTTCCTCAGTGATAAAATGGGCTATAAAGCCCAGACTGGCCATTTGGCTACACAGACAAGAGACCGGGTTTCCCAAAGGCATTTTAGTGCTGAGATAATCTTTTCTACATTGTAGGTCAATGCGCAGAGAGATGTTTTGGGAATGGTTGTTGGGAAACCTTGAAGACATTAATGGATGAGGCCTGGTCTGTCTATTATTATAATCTGGAGTTGGTTGGTTAAGGGTGCCAGAAGGGGCCACACCATTAAAATGATTTTCAAACAGTGGTGCTACTTTACCTTGAATTACATTTTACATTAATTATTAGTTAGGCCTAGACGTTTTCTGACCTAATATTGTTGAAGCTCAAGCAGAGATACCATTTATTGACTTAATGGCAGGACACACCTGAGACTTCACTAAACCACTGGTAATCAGAAAGAAAGAGAGACATCTACACAGACAGATACCTAGACAACGACAGATCAGAGACCAGCTAATAGAGGAGGATAAGTAAGAAGATTTATCAAAAGAGATGGAGCATGACGGAGACGTGCACACCAACATACACAATGAGACAAAAAGAAACCCAAGCAAGAGCGAGAACAACACATTAAAATGAATATTAAAAGAGGACAAATGGCTTAGCTAAGTAATTAAAGAAAATGTGATGAGGCTGATGAATTCTGATGAGGATGATAATTAAAGTGGGTTCAACAAACAATGACACAAACAAAGCTCAATGAATATTTAAAGACAATGCTGTTGTATTTGCAAAGAGAAAACTAAATGACAGTATCACAGGTAGAAGAGGTATTGTGCAGTGTATCCAAACGGATGCTGAAGTGTAATAAAATAAAGATTTTTGGGGTTGTTCATTTTGCTGGTGATCACTGGGAGATCACTGGGTTTTAGCTAATCTATACGCATACTTAAGAATGCTGTCCCATTGTTCACAAATTCAAACAGATGCCAAGACCCAATAATCTATAATGATGTACTACATGGATAGGGTATTATGATGGTGCTAAATATAGATAAAAAAGGACTAGTGCTGACCAATGTTTATTCAAGTATCATTAATAGCCCCCCAAAATAATCAAATTTCTACTGACTGTAGAGGATAAGGGAATAATAACAATTAAGTCCTGTTTTAAAACTGGCTTGGCTTCACTACTCATAACCCCACAGCTGAGTAAATACAGGCATGGTAATGGATGGTGAGGTCACTGGTGGGGTATCTGACATGAACATGGCCGGCCTGTAGATGTCAGCAGTGACAAACTTGCCTTGACATGACTTGAGTGGTACGCCAAGCAACACAACCATAAATCAGCAATGAAGTAAAAACTAAATGAGCATGTTAAACTATGCAAGTTAACATTTGTGTTGAGGTGAGAAAGACAGAGTTTTTTAAAAAAAATAGAAGCTCCAGAGAAAAAGGCGTTCATTAAATTCCATAAAAATGCTTTCCCACTATGCATTTAGAGCATAATTACACACTAAAACAGGAAACCCTAGCTGTTAACATATGCCTTCACTCATAACAGCTGTCCTCATGTGTTAAGTTAGCTCCCAGTGCAGGTTGTTACACCAGAAACCACACCACAGCAGCAGTTCACCTCTGTGCAAAGACACAATGTAGCTGCAGTCTTTTTCATTTCTCTGCTCTCGGAGTCGGCTTTGCATGGTCTCTTTTTCGACCGATCTCACCTCTTCGCTTTGATTATCTTGGTTACAAATTCCCATCTGCAGTCGATCTCCATGTCCAGTGGTTCACTCCCTCACTACAGCCTCCGCTCTCCAGTTTCCCTGTCACTATTCCAGTCTTACTTTCTGTCAATTTCTCCTTTGGCCTTCATCCCCTTCTGCCTATTTTTTGAAGATGTTTTCTATTCTTGCATTTTTTTCCCTACTGGATCAAACCCCCATTTCAGCTCCAACACGCAATACTGCATCAAAGGGAGCAAGTAGGAATGAAATGACTGCAAGAAGCCTCATCAGACTAGCCAGGTGAGAACATTGGCACTGCTGCGCGCACACGCACGCGCACACGCACACACACACTTTGAAGCTACAGATTTAGCCCTGTAGCATTGCAGAAAGCTTTGATCAATCAAGGCCACTTTTGGCTTGGTCAAATGTCGTAAGAGGGTGACTGTCAGGAAACGTGCACATTTATGAGCAATACGAGAGAAAAATACATGCATGTACACACACCCACATACAAAGGAATGCCTACATCAACCCTTCCAAAAATGAATACACAAGACAAAATCATGCCAATCTACACACACAGATAGAGTATATTATCCGTGAACTGCGCTGCATCTGGGCTTCATTCAGTAAAACATACACTGAGCTTACTGAATAGGCTTAGCACACAGCAATGCTCCACTCTATTACTGGCAAGTGCGCAGATGCTTGGATTAAGATACAGTGAAGGGAGAAAGATGGAGATGGGGAGAAAATAGAGGGACCTGAAGTGAATATGACTGTAAGAGTGTAAGAGAGACGGAGAGACAGAGAGAGTGTAAAAGGGTAACAGTGAGAGGGGCAGAGTGCAGCATATGATTGAGACTGGATTGAGTGTGTGTGTGTGTGTGTGTGTGTGTGTGTGTGTGTGTGTGTTAGAGAGAGAGCAAAGGTAGGGAAAGTGGAGAAGAGTGTACAATAAGCATAGAATTGACAGCAAGAGGTGGAATGAGGGTGAAGTGAAAGGGAGGGAACAAATGAAGATAAAAAGTCTCAAATATGCTCTTAAGAATCCAATTCTACCTCAGTCCAGACTACCATATCTCTGGCACAATGGCAGTGTATGTGTGTACACGTGTGTACATGTGTGTACATGTGTGTGTGTGTGTGTGTGTGTGTGGGGAGACATAATGAATTGAAGCAAGAATTGGAGGTGACAACTGCGAAGGCAGACATGCCACAGAGAGAGGGAAGGAGAGAGAGAGAGAGTGGGTGGAGTTAGCAGGGGACCACATGAGGAGATGAGGACTCAAATACTGTCAAGCAGAGAAGAGACACACACACAAACACACACACACATACACACACACACACACACACACAGCCAGACCTACTTTATAAAACGTGTCTCTTACTTGCAGTGAAAACCTTAACCAAAGTAGAAATGTTTGTTAATTATGCATTCATATATTCTACTGGGCCACACATTTAGATTAGCCCTAGTTAAGGGAATAAACACCACTTTTCACAAGTATAAGCACTTGATCATGCATTGAGAAGAGTTTGTTCAGGAAGCATGTGCCGTCTGCAGAGTCTGGGGTCAAAGCGGTGCTTCCGTTTCTTTGCAAATAGCCTTTAATATTAAAAGGGCACTCCGCTGATTTTTACTTGTCACAGTACGGTTTTCAGCAACATACAGTATGCTCACAAATGTTTTGAACGAAAAAAGCAGACATCAATGGTTAGAGCCTGAAAGTGTGGCAGCTGAAATGGAAAACCTTTTTTCAATGTAAGGTGATTCGGTACAACAACACATTGCCTAGAAATCTCTGAAACACATTTATTTTCTGATATTAATCAGTTATGGAAAATAAATGCATCCTGATTTAACTTTTGCCCCAGTTGTTTGAGAGAAAGGATAGAGATGCAGAGAGACACACATGGAGAGAAGGTGGAAGGAAAGATAAACAAAGGAAGTAAATAGAAATGGAAGGAAAGAGGAAAAACAGAGTCTGTGCATATGTGGGGTGTTTCTTTGCCCTCATTTCATGTTTAGTTAATCATCCACACATTCTAAAATCCTGGACACATTACCCTACCTATGCAGATTTCCCCCATGATTGTGCAACGTGATTGGCTGCTAAAAAACAAGTCAAGTCATAGTTCAATAGATATACAGAAACCATGCAACTCATTGTACCGGGAATTTCACAACTAAATTGGTAAAGTACTCAACTTGTTAATGTAGTAACAACCCGGACATTAAACAATGTCTCAGCCCCCTGCTGTGAGTAATGGCTCAAAATTGGCTGCATGCTCATTCATCCCACATGGTCATTCAGTTTTCTGGTGGCTTACAAAGTGAATAAGGTAATTAGAATGGTTAGGTCAGTACCCCTGCACAGTCAAGTATTTTACTCTGGAGGACTGAAGGTATCACAACCAGGCTTTAGTGGAAATTCCTTTCTTTAAAGAGTGTTAAGTATGATTTATGGTTCTGCGGAGGCTCCACGCAGAGCATGCGTTTGTGGCAGCAGTTAGCAGTCGGTAGTTGATGCCAAACAGTGTTACACTGGGAACACACCACCCCTGTTAAGTGTTGCGTAGCGTAAATAAATGTCTGATCGTGCGCCTGTCCTTTCACACTGGATGCGTATTTCTACGCGCCGGTCACAAAGCGACCCTTCTCTCTCTCCCTCTCTCCCTCACTCTCTCTCTCTTACAGAATAAGACAGGATGAGTGGGGAAAACTGTGGTAATTGTAGCCTATACAGTATGTGGCTGTGTGTGTGTGTCACTCTCTCTGTCCATCCGTCGGTCTCTCTCTCCGTGTGCCTGATCGCGTGTCTCGCTGTGAGAAGTCGAGACAGCCAAAATCACCGTAAACCTGGCTGTTTTATTTTGAAATGTGTTTATTTTGGTAATATATCCGGCTGCACTGTGGTCTTCCTGTATGTGATTACCTGCCTGGCTTGACATATACGCTCACGTATCGCGTAAAAGATAGAGGAGACGCAGAAACTATCGCTGCAGCACGCGGGCGGACGCTACGCGCCCGGTGGGGCCGGACAGATCGGATAACATGGGCTCCAGTATTTTGAATTTGTACTTCAGTAACTATTTTAAACACTAGCTGTCAGTATTACATATTGCACCTTTAATTAATGGGATGCCTCCCACATCTTCAGTACTGGATACACGTTATCCGTGTGTATGTCTACGTCGCGTGTATGTCTACCGTATACAGCACATTGCATTTTGAGCTATCCGCGTGTATGTCTACGCCGTATTGACAATGAGGACATACGTCATGGTAGCTTGCTGTCACGTGACAATTTGGGAGGTGTCTGAGTCCGGTCACCTTTTTAGGATCCTACGCTATCGGTTGCCAGGGGCAACAGTGTAAGAGCTATACAGAGACGGAGCAGGAAAGACGGCTCGAGGAATTAGCATCACGGTGAAAGGGTTGGGTTTAGGAAAAGAAGGACGGGACAGTTGGGTTTAGTAAAAACAATAACAGGGTTGGGTTTAGGAAAACAATAACGGGGCTGAGTTTAGGAAAAGAAGAAAGCGACGGTTGGGTTGACACGCGGACACGATCCCCGGTCTCCAGGGTGAAAGCCCTGTGAAAGCCCTATGCGCATTTTCGGGCTTTCATACTACTCGCTACAGCGTAAATTGACATGCAATCGCAAGGTAATGTAAGTCAATAGAGGCCAAACGGCATTGATAAACACGCTAAAAAGCGATTATGCATCTTCATAACATGCCAAAATGGCATACGAATTGACGTGTCATCCATACGCCACTTCTTGAGATCAGTCTGACAGGGTAATATGCTTGTCAAATCAAATGTGTGTATGTAGGGTTTCTAATATAGCGAACTTGATCTTGTACACTATCAAGTCTTTCTTTTGTTCTGTGTGTGTGTGTGTGTGTGTGTGTGTGTGTGTGTGTGTGTGTGTGTGTGTGTGTGTGTGTGTGTGTGTTGTACAGGAAGCTGCAAGGCGTGTCTGTCTGGGCCCCTGAGGAAGGTGGGCCACGGCCAGGTCTGCCGGATACAGGAGGGTAGGCTAAACACTTGGCTTGAATACTGACACGACTACTTGTGCATGCACACACACGTATGTGCACAGACACATACAGACACATACACCTTAGTACCTCCCGACTCCCCTGTGATAACAGATGCTTCCTGCCCTGCAGCCCAACCCACACTACTTCACACATACAAACAAAAAAAAACACACACACACATGCAGCGGGTCCCTGGCACCCATACAGGTTGACACAGAGGCCGGGTAGAGGGGCAGCCCCACCCTTTGGTTCTCCTGTGGTGTTTTTTTAAGTGTTGGATCCTGCTTCACTCTGTTGGCCCACTCACCTCAGCCCAGACAGAGCTCACTGCAATTTTGGTTCTATCGGCAGGACAGGAAATTAACTTTACTTCCTGAACTCCAACGTTTATCAGACATTTTATTATTTTTCCTGACAAAAACTATTCTTGACAACAAAAGTAGGTCAGAGCAACTGCTAGATATGAGCCTGAACTGGGGCTAATATGGTTAAACAAAGCAACTCTTTCCATCATGGTTTGAATTTATAATCATTTGGCTGCTTTTGTCGTGAATGTCCCATGCTGCTGCCAAGATGTCTCAACATGACAGTCTACAGATGTGCATTTTTATGTAAAAAAGAGTGTGTTAATGAATATTCAGTGTAAAAATGTGAATGCAGAAATGTGGTTATAATAGTTGACTTAAATTCAAACCAAATGAAATGCCAGGATTGCTTTTTTCTTCACTGAAACAAACCTGCAAATAGCAAGCGTATTTGTAGGTTAGTGCAAAGAGTTGTTTGCTTTAGAGATTGATTGGTCACTTCAATATGTGTCTGTGTAATTCGGCACTTGAAAAAAAAAAAGATTAGCAAATTAATAGGGTTTAGTGTTTTTGCATGGCTAAATTGACCAACAGATCTCCTTCTTGCCTGACGGCCTTTGTTTTCATACCACACATTGTCTGCTTCTCCCATACTCTCTTTCTCATTGTTTTTCTTTCTCGTTCTCACACATTCACAAACACCCACAGAGCAATCACCATCCATGTATTTATAAATGCCCTTGAAAATTATCCAGTAAAGGCTCTCTGGTTGTGCAGGCAGAGGAGGGGATGGGGATCAATATCAGTGAGATAATGGGAGCCAAGTGAAATTGGGGGGGGTGGGGACTATGGGTGGTTGAAATATCAGCACTAGGGTGCGAGTGTGTGTGTGTGTGTGTGTGTGTGTGTGTGTGTGTGTGTGTGTGTGTGTGTGTGTGTGTACAGATGGGGGTAGCAGCTCATATCTGACAGAGCTCTGGTAGGTGGAGTCTGCATACATAAAATGAGGGGGAGTAATGTATGTGTATGTGCACATGTATTATATGCATGTGGGTATTATGCTATGACCATTTTAGAGTGCCAGGATGTAGGCCTGTGTGTGTGTGTCTGTCTGTGTGTGTGTGTGTGTCTGTGTGTGTGTGTGTGTGTGTGTGTGTGTGTGTGTGTGTGTGTGTGTGTGTCTATGCATTTGTGGGTGTTAAACTGCATCTAAGGACACCAGCAAGGTCATGGGTCACATACTTGTGTGTACAGACAGTGTGTGTGTGTGTGTGTGTGTGTGTGTGTGTGTGTGTGTGTGTGTGTGTGTGTGTGTGTAATTGTGCACAAAGGCTAGAGTGCATCTCCACATGAGCAGCCTCAATTTCAGTTCATTTAGCCCAGTAATGTTGACCAGCTTGGGCATGTTAATGCATACAGGGCCTGAGTGGGCTTTTCACTCTAAAATGTCAGTCTATCATAGCTAATGGACATTAATTACACCATTCAGGACAAAACACTAGCTCTTTTTTGCCACTGTACCCAGTGAAGCAATCAAATAGCATTGCATTTTCTTTTCGACATCAAAAGGTGAAGTGTGGTAAACTACTAAGCAAGCAGGTAACTTTTCTATCAGCTGAGAATGGTCACCCATGACCTTTGTCTGCACCATAACTAGTATTGGAATGGGTGCCATAATGAAATTTGAGGATATTTGCATTTTATATGTGACAGGTGACTGGCTATCAATTATTACCAATTGTACCCTGATTATATCCAGATCAGCTGTGAAAAATGTGCAAAAAGCTAATAAATTACTCAAACACTGCCAACAATTTGCCTTTGACCAATACATTGAATGTGAAACGCTTCACAAAGGTTACTCCATGTAGGATTTTCTGCTTTTGTCTCATTGTTGTTTATCTTAAAATATGCCAACAACATGCAAAAATGCTTTTTGGGACCTCCATTGTCACATACAGCATACATATTGTTTTACACAAAGGTTTATAGTATTTGTGACGTTTTACGGCATGCCCCAAAGCCAGCAATAATGTATGTTGTGCCTATATAATATATGCAATGATTTTTCAGTTTAATTTTTTAAATTTTCAACATTACAAAGGGACCTAATATAAGGGATGCACATGGAACAGAGGAAGAAAATTTTAGCAATAATGCATGTTTTTGTTTCCAAGGATTGAATAGTAATTTATGACTTATGGGAGGGGAGTTGGGCATGGCCTGGCCTAATGCAACCCATATCGATCTTTATCACCCCTACTTCCTGTGCATATGATATCCTAGACATCCCTTGGCATGCTAAAAGCCCTCTCTCTATTGTTGCCTCTTGCTTCTCTCTCTCTGTTTTCTGTCTTTGTCTCTCACTCATTTACTCTCTCTCCTCATGCTCTTAAATGGATGCACCCCCTCCCCCCATCTCTCTGGGCTCAAGGGCCACATTACCTTGACACCCTGTATGATTTCTGTCAGACTGTAAATCAGCCTGTCTCTGGGCTTGAGGTCAGGGTAATACCTCTTTCACACCAACGACCAGGGTCGGACCAGGGTAATCTGACCTGTGTTCAACCCTTCTTTTGTCAATTCAAACCAAGCCAGTGTACAAGGGTTGATCCCTGGTCATGACAATTCAGATATGAACTGGGTCAAAACCCGAGAGATACATAAAATTACACCACGTGCTGGAAACGGGCGGGAATTTACATGTCATATAAATCACTCAATTTATTTGTCACGTGAAATTATATAAAAATACAATTTCAGTGAACAGCTAACATTATCACATAGGCCTACTCAAGTCTAGCTGCACACCACCAGAACTAGTGTTTTGTACTTGAATTCCTCATTGTACAGTAAACTGCAGGCTGTAGAGTCGTTTGCACTGCGAGCTCGGGCGAGTGGAGAGGGAGCGCAACAGAGCTGTGAACGAGAGAAATAAAAAAAATAAATAAATAAATAAAAATATACTTCTCTGATCGTTTCACAGCGGTTACGTTCTAAAGCACAAATAAATAACCATCAAACACTCATCAGATGATTGTGTGGAGACAGACGCTCTTTTCTCCCGCCCTGCATTTCATTCAATGCAGGTGCAGCCGTAAACAAAGAGTACTTTAGTATTGATTTATGGCCATTTTAGGACAAGGGGAGAACATTTATCTTAAAAAAAAAAAAGAGATATAAAAAGAGAGATCCGTGCGAATCAGTGGCCACACTACACTGCAGATGTTTCCCAGGCTAGAGAGAGAGAGAGAGAGAGAGAGAGAGAGAGAGAGAGAGAGAGAGAGAGAGAGAGAGAGAGAGAGCGAGAGCGAGAGCGAGAGAGAAATAAAACGTATTTGCATACGACAAAATCTATGTTGCTGTTTTTTTCTCAAAGTGTGCGATGACATGTGACGACTGTCGTGTGCTCCCATTTCCAACCAATGACAGTTGTCCTGCACGGTCAAGTGCAATTCACATTAAAATTGACCCGCGCCTGACCAACCGGGTTAACCCTTTCACACACAAAGTCAACCCTGGTTGAGCCCTCTGTGTGAAAGGGGTATAAATCTGCCAAGGCCAATGTCACAGTTAGAGGCTGTGGCATTATACAGTATCACCTGGCAAAAGGTCATCCTCTTAGTGCATCCAAAATGGTTCTGTCAACATATTCAGGTACCGAGGGAGCCACTTTGCAACTATCTAATACTTTTTTAATGGTGCCTGCCGTTTCTATGCGCTGATCTGATGATGCAGATGATTACAGTATAAAGTGCAATTCATGATTGGCAGCTACTCTTACTATAACCTGTTGACCGCAGCATTTTATTTTTAGAAACCAAATATTATCAATATACTGAGAACAATGGGGGGTCTTTTCTACTTTTTTAGTCTAACTTAATTCTTATGTACCACAGCAAAACTGATCCCCATAAACTAGGATTTATCTTCATTTTGCTTATTTGACGCACTGGCCTCTGACAGTATTTAATGTAAATGGACTGTTTTTATATATATATATATATATATATATATATATATTTCTAGTCTTAACGACTACTCAAAGCGCTTTAACATAGTACAGGAACAATTCACCCACATTCATATGCTGTGGCCGAGGCTGCCGTACAAGGTGCCACCTGCTCATCAGATAAACATTCACACACATTTACACTCCGATGGCACAGTGTCTTTGACATGGGGTTTGACATGGGACTTTGTTATAGTAGCCCCCCGTCTCGTTTTGGTCTGCAATAGCTATTACATGGGCCACTGGTTTTCAGTAACTCTGGTTTGCAAGTTATCGTTCCTCTAAAGTAATGAGAGTAAAATATGTATTCCAAGTTTAGAAAACAACATTCAAATGCTCCAGATGTCAGTTTTTTTAGGGATTGCACATATGCAATCTGGATGCTATGATTACTGTTTACTTCAACCTTGATTAGAACATTGAAAAAACACATTTTTGGTATTTCGCTGACACTTTTAAAGCTTCTTCAAATGGTCAGTATGAGAAATGTCTCTCTGAACATTAGGAACTAAATTAAGCCATGTATATGTCCCATGTCACCATACTTTCTTGGTCAAGGTTTCTGCCAATTTCTCCTCCAATTAAACCACAACAATCACTTAATTTCATCTTTGAATTGAAATCAGTTTGGTAATTACTTGAGGTGTTATCTTTATCCCTCAGAATGACATCTGAACATGTCCCTTCTTGAAAAAAAATGCAAAGCTTCGAGGCACTCAGTTCCTAATCAGACTCGTAGCGCTGTCTGGGCATGAAGCCACAGCACTGAGGAAAAGGGTCAATACACTGTACTGACGAATACTTAATCTTCTTACGCCACTCAATAGATGTTCAGCAGTTTAATGTAGCTATCTATCCTATCTGATTTGATGATGAATGGTAGGCTAGTAACTGTAGCTTGAATCAAATATAGCATTTAGCTGTTTAAAGAGAAGTCTGAAGACACTGAACAGAAGATCAATAAAGTCTACTTTCAAATATTTTCCCTCATTCATAATCTACTATGCACCCTAAAATGACTCGTTAGCAACCAACCATTAACTGAACTGGGTCCATCTTGTTATTGTTTGTATGTATTTTAGTCCATGTTTCCACGGAGGTTCCTGCGGGTTAGGAGTGGAACTTTTTTGGATAGGACGCTTTGTTTCCTTCCTGCCTTTGCACTGAATCCACCATTCCACTGTAGCTCTCTGCTACCAACGCCTCCATAGCCCCATTACTATTCTACGCAGCATGGAGTCCACACAAACTGATTATGCCAATGTTAAGGCAGGCCCATTGATTGCTGAGGGAAGCAAAGGCAGCAGCCTGGGTCAACCTGAGTCTGGACCTGCTGCACTCTGCCAGGGAAGACTGCAGACGAGAGGGGGGACTAAGTTTTGTGCTTGTGTTGAGCACAAATCCTCCTATAAGCAAAGCATGGCACTTCCTGTTTCTTTAAGCAAAAGCTTACCTGGTAAGAAATGACTGATGTTCATAGCACATATGAAATAAGAAAGAAAGAAAATTATAAATCATATAGAAGTCTTTCAACTGAGCAACAAAGATCAATAAACCTGCAGTTCCTTTAAAGCAAGCTGTGTTCTTCCACAAATTAAGTCCATACATTTTTCCATAAGACTCAATATTCAATTTTACTTCTTCCTCTGTATCTTGGAGGCAACGTTGAAAAGTATTGCTCAATCATGTGAATGCTTAAAGAAAAGTATGAGTAAATAAGCTCAAATCAGTTACTAAGTCATTTGGTGCCACCGGCAGCAAAGTAGCCAACTTTAAACCAACTTGTAGATATAAGTTCATTGTTACACCACACTACAAAGAAGCTACAGGGAAAGGAGTGAAAAGGAAATGCAAGGCATCTGGAAGGGTCATAAGTAATGGGTGCCATTTGGTGCATAAACAGAGAGCAAAGGTTGGACATGTGAGGATGCAGATGGTTTTAGAAGGAGTTGTTGTGATTTATAAGACAGGAAGCAGCTGATGAGTGAGAATACCGCCCAGCAGGGCAGCAACAGCAGCATCAGGCTGGCATCAACAACAGGCCCCATTATTGATGTTTAAATAATAGATAGGAAAAGAGAGAGGGAGAGGGAGATGAAGAGATGAACAAGTAGTAGAGGATAGAAGAGTCCCTTACTAAAAACAGATGAGAAAGGAAGGAAAGGGGAAAGAGGAAGACAGCAGGAAGTCATTGCTAAAAACAGAAGGAAAAGAGAGACAAAGAAAAAAAAAAAAAAAAGAATGAGAGAAAACATGGGAGAGGCACAAGAAAACACAGCTCGGAAAACAGGTCCCATGTAGGCAGAAGGGAGGGTCAGAGAGTTCGGCAGCATAACATTTTGACAAGTCTTCCAGCAGCGAGAGGACATGGACTGAGGTTGTGTTCCGCCAGGATGAGCAGGACATGATTTAAAGAGATAGTTCACCAATAAAACACAACACAATTAAATAATAAAAGATGTTGAAAGCTTCTTAAACGTCACATCAATTGACTGCTTTCTTAGGAGACTATTCTATCCTAAGCAGACCTCCCTTTTAAAGTTCTGTCTTGTTTAGTCATACAAATTAATCTAGGCCTCATAACTGCACGGTGGCCCTGCTGGCCCCACAGAGCAAATCCACTGGCCTAGATTTCGCTGTCTGTCATCTGATACCATATTTCCATCCACAAAGTCGATATATCAATAACTATCCTCTGACGTTAGAAATTAGAGCGAGAGAGTATGATGCTATTTGGTAAAGAGATGCAGTTTAGAACAGTGGTAATAAACAAAAGTGCCTAAATGGCAAAATAAACGGTTTGCGTCCATAGCAGTACAGCCCAGAGGGTTATTCTCCAAGTCTGTCATAAACAAAGCAGTAGAAAAGAGAGTAAAAGCCTGTTGGCAGCCGCAGATTCACTGTTGAGAAGTAGTAGTAGGTTAATTAAGCCTCTGACTGGTAGGCAATGTATTAAATGCAAAACTGCCCATATTTTTCTTTCTTCCTTTCCTTATCCCTCCTTCCTTGAGATCGCAGAATGAATTCACACAACTTTTTCAGAGAGTTAAAATCCCTTGGCAAACCACCCTCACACTCTATTTTCTACTGTGCTTCGCTTCCCTGCAAACCCAACTGCAGTGTTTTTGATTGCTACTGTACCTCCAAATAGAGCATGCGTTGCCTAATGGGAGGAAAAGGGAAACTTAATTAACCTTTGCAAAAGGTGGGCTCATCACAGACGCCAACCAATTAACTATGGACTTCAAACAGGGCGAGCTGGATGAAAACCTCAGCGGCTCTAAACGGAGGATAAATTAGCTAGACTCATGCAGAATAGATGGGCCAGTAATAACATACAGATACAACGGTTCAAGACATTCGGTGCAAAAACAACGATCAAAGAAAAAAAAAGCTTTGTCTACAACATTGGACCTAAAGCATTTAACTCAAGCCTAAAGAGTAAACTTTTAACTAGAAAACCCCAATCTACTGTATGGACGATCAATAGGTGGTTGGAAGCCTTGAGATTTGAGAAGCTGACAAGTGACAAATGAAGTCACCTGCTCTGAAACGCAGACATTGGATTGGAAATAACCTGCAACAGTGGTGAGGATATTCAGTTGAAAAATCAGCCGGTGTTAGCTTATCGCCAATAGATCAGTATCAGTATATGGCAACTCATAAATATCAAGTCAGTACAAAAATAATAAGTTTGAGGTCATAACAGTTTCACAAGCAGAGCTGAAGTGATTAGTCAATCAACAGAATGTTCATTTTTAAACTGAACTCAACTGTGAGGATTTGCTCCTTTTATTTGTCTTATGTGATCATTTAAAGTGATTATTTTGGAGTACTGCACTAATAATCTAATAAATAAGCTATATGAAGAAAGCAACTTGGGCCTTTTTTACTATTGTTTTTTTTTTACATTTTAGAGACTAAACAATAATAGATTATTCAAAGAAATAATCTGCTTATTAATCGATAATGAAAATAATTGTTGCAGCCCTATTAAGAAGTTTATTTTTCAAATGTGAAATGTCCTGCTCAGTACATATCTTGGTCACAATGATTCAGTTTCTTTGATTTATGGTATCCTTATCCAAAATGTCTGTTTATCTATAATAATATTAATCATAATTAGAATATCAGACAATTTATTGTTGGTAGATGTTTTTGAACTCAAATAGTAATATTGCTACTGGATTTACAAGCTTTTCATTCAGCAGCAGACATTAGACCCCTTGCCAGTAATGAAAGATCACTGTACAATTTGGGTCACACAAGAGATGGAGAGCAATAAAGACGAGTAATAAGGTATTTAAGACCATGTTCAGTGACTGTGTGTGGTACAGATTTAATGTGTTATCTTAGACTGAACATCTTCTCACTTGAACATCTCTCATCCCTTTTCATCTCCAGGGACCTAATTATTACTTATCCTACTGAAAACACACACACACACACACACACACACACACACACACACACACACACACACACAATGAAGACAAACATCTCTGAGGCTTTCAGCACCCAGACAGGAGCTCCCAAAGAGACAGACACATAGGGATCTATCCGACAGATATTCTGCTCGGACAACCAATGAGCTGTACAGCAGAGGAGTCCTGGCATGTTAGTTTGAATATTAAAAAAAAAATAGAACAAACGACAATACAACTCACAATTCATGCACCATAGTTGCTTTCCTTGCATCACCAAGAAGTTCACTAGAGGCTAGGATAACTGGCGGATTATTCTGAGCGACTAAAACTAGAACATCAAACTGTTAATTATACACATGGCTGCATCATTACCAGTGTACTGCTGACTACTGGGAGCCAATAGACAGATTAGACAGATCACATGGATTACATGTATAAGATGACAGATCTAAGGAAAAACAAATAAGTGTACGAAAATGTACATCATTTGTCACCCTAATTACAACAGCACTTTACTGCAGAGAACGGGGACTTATATATATATTAGGGCTGTCAATCGATTACAAATTTTAATCTAAATTATTACGTACTCTGTGATTAATTAATCGAAATTAATCGCATACATAATTAACGGTGCCTGAACCGATACTTTTTAAGAAAGTAAAAAAAGAAAAGAAAAAAGAAAGGTACTAAACAACAGTCGGTGACATTAAAGTCATAATCAAAATTATATGATTTAATAATAATGTATAACAATAACAATAATTTATTTCACTAGTAAATTGCTGTTGAACGACAAAAACAACCACCAGATGGGAAAAGGACATTTACAATAACATCAAATGCACCACGAGGCTGTAGTTTACCAGTTTCATTGAACGCACCGTCTGTGTTGTTTCTCCGACGGCAGCTGCAGATTGTTACATCTCGGTGTTGAATCCTCTACAGTAAAACACAGTCAAACTTTACACCGTTTAGCGTTAGCTGTCAGCATTTTAACCGTTTTTAATCCAGCTACTAGCTAGCGGTAGGCTAACGTTAGCTGCTGTCGAGTATAGTGTTAACTAGCGTCACGTGCAGCGGTGTTTGAATTGCCTATCGTCTGTTTCAGAGCATCAGAGAGAAGCGCAGACATATCAGTGGCACCAGATTTCGGTAGCCAGGGTTGGCAGGAGGAAGATTTTTACAAGTAAATGTTCCAATCAATGATCCAGGCAGCACATTCTCGTCTCCCTCCTTCATTTTACAGTCGAATGGTGGCTAGAACGGCTCCGGGTCAAACGTCAATATGGAATAGATTAATCTGCGTTATTTTTTTTAACAAGTTATTTTTTCTCAGATTAATTAATCGAAATGAACGCGTTATTTTGACAGCCCTAATATATATACTTATAAGCTATAGTGCAACCTTATTCTGAACCCTTGTCCCATCATCTGCAATCTTTGCTCTCTTCCGAATAAAATTTTAATATAATCTACACTCACAGGGGCTTCCTAATATTATTTTTGGAAACCCTCCAATCAGTGTGTCCTTTGGGGAGTAAGGAGTGGTGCTAGGAAGAATAAAACATTGGTGCATAGATAGCAAAGCACTTCAGTGTCCACACAGTGCAATGTTTTGATATGTACACTGCCATCAGGTTTACCTTCTCAGGTGACTTAACACTGTACAAACATGAGGAAGTCATTTCTGTTCCGTTTTATTTACTCTTTGGTGTTCGTGGCTGTTGTAAGGTGGTGTTATGTTCTATGTTCTACCACACCACAAAAAGGCTGGGGGGAATACAAAAGAAAAAAAAAACACTGGAACCTATATCTGTACTGTGTATTTATATTTGTGCATCTCTGGTTTCCAATAAAAAAAACATAGGCTTTGGCATGTTACCAGACGTGCATATCAGTATTTTTCAGTATACAACAGTTAAAATTCAAATTAAAGGAAGAAGCAAAGCATGAATGTGACACACACGCACACACAAACCGACACAATAAATATTCATCATATGCATATAAATCAAGCTTATTTTCTCTCATCCCCACCCTATCACTCTCACACACACACAGAGAGAGAGAGAGAGAGAGAGAGAGAGAGAGAGAGAGAGAGAGAGAGAGAGAGAGAGAGAGGAGAGAGAGAGAGGAGAGAGAGAGAGAGAGAGAGAGAGAGAGAGAGAGAGAGAGAGAGAGAGAGAAGCCAGAGGCACTGGCCAGAAAAGGGATTACGACATCGCTTACTTTGGAGGACCACGGCTGCAAGCAGTTGGCATAGCAACGGACCAGGAAAGCCATTTCGACAGGACGAAGGGTGCCAGCGAGGGGAAGTTTCCCCTCGTTCACCAAGAGATGAAGAAAAAAAAAGAAGTCAAAGTGGAGGGCAAGAGCTGATGCCGACCTCTTTGCTGAAAGAGAACTGTCCAGGTGATTTTTAAAAAACCTTCGTGTTCATTTGGCAGTAAAAGGTAGAAGATTGTCGCTATAGAGGGAGACTTAAAGTCAAGGCAGATCCATTTACGTGTCACGCTTTCTCTCTAATGCATTCAAAAGAACTGCAACAGAGAAGCTTAAAACCCTCCTAAAATGGAAAACTGTAGAATATTCACTGATAGCAGAGCAGGAGGTTGTGTGGTCAAAGAAAAAGCCAACTTCAGATCCAAATTCATTATATTTTTCTGTTGAAAGTTAAATGTAAAAGCTCATCGAGTCATTTTTGTCTTCTTCTAGATTCACTTTCCTTCTTAAAAGAAGCAGAGGTTCCTTTCCTCAACGGATAAGCCAGTGCTGGATAAAAAGATAGGCTTGTCTGTGCATCTGCAGCCCCCTGGGAAGAAGGCTCTTAACCAGCTTAAAGTCCTCCAAACAGTCCACTCTCACCTCCCAAAAGCCTGGATCATTTGCCTGCAGCTCTCCTCATTCAATGTCTATGTCTGTCAAACTCCTTTCTCTGTCTCTTTGCAACTCTTTATCTCTCTACAGAGCTCCGGTGCATGTGCGTGTCCAGCAGTGCAGCTCCATGGCAGGGGCAAGTGATCCCCGTCCCTTAACCCAGTTTCAAGCTCTCTTCCCTGGTTAGCGCCCACACCTCACGCCGGCATTCTTCCTCTCCCTCCCACCCTTAGAGAGAAGCTACCGTGGATAGGATGCTGTACCGTGGAGAGCCAGCTGCTAATGGAAAACGGAGAGAGTGAGAGCGAGGGAGGAGGGAGGAGAATCCAGCTGAAAAAGAATGACATCACCTGTGCAGCATGAGAGAGAGAGAGAGAGAGAGAGAGAGAGAGAGAGAGAGAGAGAGAGAGAGAGAGAGAGAGAGAGATGGAGGGAATGGGAGGTGGCGTGGATGACGCGAGAGCAAGCAGAGGGAAACTGCATTAGATGGATTGGCTGCTGAGCAGATGTGGATGAGAAAGAGATGTGGACAGAGACAGAGAATGGGAAAGACAGAGATAGAAAGGAAAGAAAGGAAGCATCTTTATTGATCAGCTGGTAACATAAAGCTGAGTGTATTGAGGCAACCCCCTCCTCTTTGTGAGCATGCCGCATAAATTACCCCAAAAAAAAATCACGGAGCCTCTATCAGATACAAAGACAGACGCTGGCGGCATTTTGGCAAACGTGGACACGCAACACAATAGCACAAGCTGATAATGGGTTTCCCCTGTCAAAAAGCACAGCGACACAGTAGACAGGATTTGACGTATAAGAGAGACAATCACTGATAAATCCCTCTAATACAGTACATCACTAAATAATATACTAACGTAATAAAAGGCATTCAGCTTGAGGTGTAAACTATTAGAAGCAGACCTGGATCTCTGCAAATAATTATTTGAAGCATCAAATGTGGGATACCATTAAAGTAGGATAGACCGAAAGAGAATAGGCTTTCAAGCCTTTTAATTAGCAAATCCTAAACCAAACTGCCTAACCCTACTAAGCATTGATTTGGTAATTTCAAAGCCAAAAGAAGCCCACCGCCTGAGTGAAAACCAAGCTAAATATGGGGGAAAGTTAACGTTTTTTTTAAAGGACTTTGAATATGAAGCCCGACTACACATTAAAAAATACTAATTGAAATGTAGTTTAAAAACAAGGCTTATATGTAAACTTAACAAAAAGTTTTGACCAAATCACTAAATGGATTCTTAATGGGAATCACAGCCTCTTTGATGAAAGCAAATTAAGCAGAAACTCAGCAGGAACAAGTAGTGAAATCGTGACTTGAAACAATGATTTCTAGTTTCCTTTTCCAGGCCGTTTTAGTTCTTCTTAATTATTTATTAGTGGACATCTAGAGGCAACAAATACACATTTAATCCCAGGACAATAATTGATTTATCTCAAAAATTAAAGCAGCATTTGAAATGTGTACATTTAATTTTTAGTTTTCCTTAGAAACTATCCAAATGTCCCAACTTCAGAAACACAGGTCTAGAATTTATGTTGCTCATCTTTTTATACAATGTATCAAACCTCAACCTGACACTACAAGTAAGTCAAATTTACAGAAAAAACTTCACTGTAAAGCACTGTGTACTCTCAAAGGGAGTTATGAGATAAGATAAGATATACTTTATTGTCCCCAAAGGGAAATTAGTTTTGGACTCTGTCCGTTCTGCAGCTTTACAAGGACAACACAAATCACAGAAAATAAGCATCTCTCAACACATATACTCATTCAGCACAAAACATGCTTTCATATACATTAGACAGGTACCTATATAGTAAGCACATTAACTCCTTCTTTCATTGGCAGTTTTCTAATTTAACGACCCACACAGTGTAACTTCTGTCGTAACAACTTTTATAGAAAATGTTAGTATGTACTGGTTTAATGCAGAGATTGCATGTTCTGCCTCAATTGGTTATCCTGAAGAGGTAAAAGAGTTTAAGTTGCACACGTGTGAACAAAAACCCTTCAAATAATATGTCTTCTGAAAAGATTTAAATTATTAAACAAACATTTTATTTTTGGTACTAAGCATCGATGCCTTCCTTAACCTTCTGTTCCTCTCGCATTAACCAGCTTGAGTACTGTGGTGTTGTTTTGACGTTGAGAAAAGATGAGAGAGAGAGAGAGAGAGAGAGAGAGAGAGAGAGAGAGAGAGAGAGAGAGAGAGAGAGAGAGAGAGAGAGAGAGAGAGAGAGAGAGAGGAGGGAAGAATTAAAAGCATAGACAATAAGAGCTGTCTGGTTGTGTAATTGGCTGATTCTCCTCCAGCAGAGGAGAGATGCAATCTCCTATTACCAGATACTTCAGAGAGGGGAGGATCTTTCTCACCCTCTCCTTTTCTCTCTTTCTGGCCTCCCTCCCTCTCGTTTAGTATATTCCCCCTCACTGCCTTTTTTTTCTCTCCTCCTTCCTCCCTCTCTCTGACAAAAAAATCCCCAATTTTATGCTATCTCTGCCTTCATCGTGTTTGCCTCAAATTAGCGGTTTCCTCTTTTCTCCTGCCTCAGTATCTGTTCTGGTGTTGATCATGGTCTCTTTTCAGCCCCACTTTTCTTTAAAGATCTCCTTTTCTCTCATTTTTATCAGCTGTGTATGTATCCATCTTCCTCTTTCCGTGCTTCACTCTCTTTCTGCTATGAACCAGGATCTCTACCCTCAGTTCTCTCTGCTCTATAAATGATACGCACCTCCCGACTAGGAATGACATCATCTTTTTAGTCCGCAGCCAATCAGATGCAAGCACATGGAGCTCTGCCTTCAGAGGAGTGTTATGTACACAAGAGGGACAGAGAGAGAGAAAGAGAGACATAAATAGATAGAGCGATAGATAGACAGAGAGACAGATAGATAGATAGCTAGATAGATAGAGAGACTGATAGATAGATAGATAGATGGATAGATAGATAGATAAACAGGTAGACAGACATATAGATATTGTAACTGCAGTATTTTCCCTTTTGCATACTAGTGCATGCAGCACTACATCATTCCCTTGCCCTGCTGTCAAAGCCACAGCCCTAATAGACATGCACACATGCACACACAGCTGCTGCATTTTTCTTTTGTTTTAAAAAATATAAACAAAGACTAACTACGGGAGAAAAACATCCAAAAAGAAAATCACTTCTCAAAGTTTGGAGCTTCCAACTGGTCTGCTGTGAGGCTGCGTAGAGGTCCACCTTTGGACAATCTGCTGGTCTTAACACAAATAGGTAGAAACACTGAATAATGAATAATTACCAATTGAGTTACAAACAAAACCTTCATTTGAGTAAATCTGTTGCTCTTCTTTTTATCATGGCAACAGCGGTGTGTTTAGAAATTGAACTACTGTTCTTGTTTGGGGATACAAAGTGATCACTAGGTCTTTGTTACAGAACTAAGTAATGACCCAAGGTGCTGCCAAAATTAACAAAATCTTAGTATTTCATGACACCCAACTGGTTAAAGATGTGGCTACCTGGTGGGTGGGATAGAATAAATTACCTCAGAGAAAGAGCCAGAAGAATACATACGTAGATGAAATTCAAACAGTTAAAAGAAAAAAAGAGACAAAAGAAAAGAAAGGATGGAGTCAATGTGACACTAAAAAATGCCAGATAAAGGAAAATATCTCCACACATCACTGTACTGTAGTAGTTTAGAAGCATTTATTTATATTAAATTCCATTTTAAGAGGAGGATTTAGAGGAATTAAAGTCAAAGCTGTCACAAGAAATACTTAAGTTTTATACTCTTCATGAACAGAGTTCTATATAGTAATAACCACTATAATGTGGTTTCATAACATGAAGTTCTTGTACCGTATAGCATCTTGGTCCGTGTGACTACCCTGATTTTAAGTTCATACCCAAAAAGTAAAGAAACACACGCTTGTCTGCATTACGTGTCACAGAGCACCATTTACAGTAAATCAGTACACGATGATGTGGGATCTGTCTGCAAAACACAGAGCAGGATACACGTCACACAGGAAACACTTCCTGGAACAGTGTGTCTGCAAATGTGTGCGTCTGTGAGCATGTGGCGGGTTAAGTCAGGTGATTATAGACAAAGCATAAAGAAAAGAGGCGAGAAAGTCAGAAAAGCAAAGAGCAAGAATCAGAGAATACAAGCTGAAGAGAGAGAGATAAGAGCGAAAAATGAGACAAAAATATAATAAAAAATAATAATAATACATTTTATGTATGGGCGCCTTTCGACACTTAAGGGCACCTTACATGTACAAATAATATGTGTGCAGAAGTTTATAAAAAAAAATAAAGAAAAATAGCAATGCTTTTGGAAAACGTGACAAATTCAGGCACCGACAGACTGACAGGAAATGTGTCCTGTCCAATGACAAGCTGTCAGACAGACTCACACACATCAGGCACTTTGCACTGACTAGACATACCCGTAGCATCCTGTGCATGTGGTTGTGTGTTTTGTGTGTTGCTCACTAAGGTGTGACATGGTTCAGTGAGTTCTGAGGGGGTCCCGTCTCTCTTTGTCACCCCTGGGACACCACACACACTAATTTGTATATCTTCACATGCTTGCACAAAGTGGCCAACTGCATTGTGTGTGTGTGTTTGTCTGGTTACTGCTCGCAGCTAATCAGTTCTGCCAGGCTTATTAAAAAGTGAGCTGAGTAAAGCCCCTGTAGCTCTGTAACACACACACACACACACAGTTGGGTGGCCGTACAGTTATTTCCATGGACAGTAACAGAGACGCTTGCCTATGAGGGGAGATATAAACCAGTGCTGGTTTGGTGAATCACAGATCTTTTTGCAACATCAAAGTGAAACTGGATTTTAGCACTATGCTTACAGTTACAGTTTATGTGGGTTTCCATTCCTTCTTTGCCTTACCTAGTTAAGACCAGTTAGAATTATCATTATTAAATCTTTCCAAAAATGTTACAAAATTACATGACTCCTTGCCTTCTGTACGAAATATAATATCGCCTCACAGCAGAGAGTAGAATGTTAAGGCCCTATATAATCTGATGGTTTCCTGTGTACAGTAGACGAGTACACAAAGAACAGTAAGTCCTGCTCACAAAAAAACAAACATACGTTCATGCAACTCACACAAAGAGACAACTATGTGAATGTACTGACTGTAGACTGTTTGTGTGTGTGTGTGTGTGTGTGTGTGTGTGTGTGTGTGTGTGTGTGTGTGTGTGTCTCTCTCTCTCCGAAGGACAAGACAGGAATTCCTGCTATTTAAACCAGCCCTTCCCTTTCCGACTACAGAGAGATTTAAGTTCAGAGAAAAAAAAAAATGCTAAAACATAAAACAGGCTGTGGAAATTGGTGACAATCATCTATGTTTTGGCCTTGATCTGTAGCTGCAACTCCCAGAATGAAACAGTGAGATGTGTAATTTCTGCATATTTCCTAAAAAACTTAGTAAGTGGCATCATAGGTGACGCACTTGATGTATAAACAAACAGATGAAAGAAAAGAGAAGAAGGCAAAGGGCTGCCAGCGGGATTTAGATGTAGGTGGTGTGTTTTATTTGGGGCACAACACCCATTTATTTCAACTGTACTAAATGATTCTGATCTCCTGATTGGACATGAACTGTAGGCATCCTCAACTGTTCTTCAGCTCAAACCAGCTGTTCATGCACTGGGAAGAAGTTTTGGACATTAGGGAAAAATCTTTGATTGGATTTTAAAACCTGGATTATCTTAACCTCATAAACAACCATTTCTAATCACAATTTAAGAGAAACACATGACAATAGAGCAAGTAACCTAGACCCAAAGACTGAAAGTGTATTAATATGAATGTAGAACATAATGTATGCACACTATTTGTCCCTATGTCCATGCATGTTTTATAGAAACACATCTAATATGTTCAGGCAGTGGCATAAAAACTGGGAAGATTAGACAGAAGGAAATATCAAGGAGGGAAGATGACAGGAGGATAAGGGACTGAGGTAAGAGGAGGAGGAGGGAAGAGTGAGAGAAGAAGCAGAGATGAATTTAGAGAGGGAGTTCAACAAGGTTGTCATCTTAGTGATGCTGATGTAATCTCTAAAATTAGCAGCAACAACAGCAGCAGATAGTGCCCCACTGGTACACTGTGCTGCCCAGCATACTGTACTATGTACACACTACGCACATCAGGATGTCTGCAGGTTTCTAAAGCCAATTCTAATAAACAAAGACCAAAGCTGTCATTGCATGTTAAAAATACTACCTATTATAATTCTGTAAGGTCATATATTTAAAGTCTTTTTAAGACTATTTACAGAAAGTGTGAGTACCGGTATGTGCTTAGTGCATGGACGATGGATGCAGCAGGAGCCCCGCAGCTGGAGCACCACTGGTCGACTGAGGTCTGTGGTTTCTGTTGGCTGTTTGAAGGCATCAGTCCAAGACTGCATTGAGTATTTTGAGCCTGAGTCACAATTTGGGGAAGTAAACAAGTCAGTAATTGGCACATGATCGTTGTACTCGACCCCGCCAGCTGTTTGGATGAAAAATATTTTGGTCTTTTTGGTTTTGTTGTTTCACTTGTTGCCAGTTATCTGATGTATAGCTTTTCTGTATTTTTCGTAGACGCAGACTGTGGAAATTGCAGGTACGTTGTAAAGCCAGACTTTTGTTTGGCGTTGTCATGAGTTGTTTGGAGCCATACAATTGAACTTTTTTTGCACAAGTAGCAACCAGTACAGCTTAGTTTGATAACCGGGTACACCTGTTTGGTGTAATAATAACATTAAGATGGTCAGATACCTTCTTTAACACAGGAAAAAGTTGACAAAATTAGCTCTCAAAAGGTTTTATCTTCGAGGCGCTTATCGGTTTGTCTTGAGAGGGGCTGGGTACCGAATTTAATACTTTTTAGGCGCCGAACAAACTGCCTCCTTAGTATTGAGTATCAAAAAATACCAGTATCAAAGTGACGGTACTGGTATCGGTATCGAAAATGTTTAAACGATACCCAGCCCTAGTCTTGAAGCATTAAGGTCTAACTCACTGATGGTCAGAGCAAGTTAAAATAATGCTACGCTTATCTTGCAAGTACTATCAACCCCAGTTAGATCCATTCCTCCACTACCTTATCCTCTGACCGACCTCCCTCCCTCTCCTGTCTTAACCCCTCTTGACCCTGCATTTCTCTCACCCCATCCTTCATGCCTCCAAATAAATCCCCATCTGACCTTGCCACAACCTTCACCTTTTTGCCCCATCCCTCCATCCCCATGCCCCACCACCCCTTCTGCTGCACGCCCACTCATCTTTTTCATTACCTGTTAACCCCCATTATCTTCCAGTCTTCATTTCACCCTCCTTTCTCCTCCCTCAACCCCTCTTCTCCATTGGTCCTTCAGAGCCCCTCATGCCTATATATCCATCTTTCCTTATTGCTCCTTCACTCAATTCCTATGACTCCTTCAGAGACATAGTAATTTCACTAATGTTTATGTTACATTTTATATAATTGTCACTTTTGCTTTCCAATCTCCGATCCCTCTCCCTCCTACTCATCTTCTACTTCTCCGCCTTCATTATGTCCTTCCTGCCACCCTCCTTCCTCTCCTCTCGGATTTTTTAAAAAGGTTATTCTCATGGCATCGCTGCTTCACATATATACATCAGAGAGTCAAAGGAAAAACAGGGAAGAGGTACAGGAAATCTAGATCAAAATAAAGTGACATTGCCAAGTCACAGTTTAATTTCTTGGATGGATGCTGAGGCACCTGAATGCCGATGGGTTTTTCATTGTTAGTCCCTAACGTTATTAAGGGTTTGAATATTTTACTATTTGACGAAAAGCAGTTGCATTTTGCTTTTATAGATACACCAACTTTTCCACCTCAGCCAAATTTGTTGTTATATATATATATATATATATATATATATTTCATTCAAATAAATCTCCAATGTTTCAACTCTTTTTTTATGTGCATATTGAAAATGAACAAAAAGTCAAGCGGACGGAAAAACACGTATTGTTTAGGAATGATGGTAAAGAATTGGATTGCCATCTATACCGTAAAGAGGGTAATGTCAATTCCTGATGAGATGAACAATGAGTGATATTTAGCTGGTTACAAAACAGAAACAAAACCTTAACACAAACAGAATCATAACAACGTACCATAAAGGTGAATTAAGTTAGCTTTCATCTGCCTTGTAGCAAAGAAAATGCCCTATTGTATCTGAACACTTCAATACAGCAGGTAATCAATACCAATCTCTCATACGTTTCTTAGCTTTGGCTCATTCATGTCAATTACTGTCAGCAACTTAAAGAAACTGTCCACCCCTGTTCTTGCAATTCCTTGATTACTACACGCCAACAAGTCAATAAAAACAATAAACAATAAAACAATAAGGGTAATAATGATAGCGGTAATAATCCAGCCCTCCTTACAGTTGCACGATTTTCTGAGTGAAAACATACACATTTCTTGTTCTCATGGCCTTTCTTATTCTTTTCCTTCCCCCTTCATCTTGGCTCCCTGTCTCTCCCTGGGGGCCCTGCTTGGTCTAGCAGTGGCAGAGCTGGTTAGAGGCCCCTGGGGTTTGGCTGGCCCCACCTGCATTCTGATAGAATGAGACCAGATGAGCTCAGGAATGGACTAGATGCATTAAAGCAGCAATGGGCTTTAAAACATAAGCAGTGCAAGTTTAAGCTCTGCAGATGTCCGAGGAAGGCGAACAGCAAGACAGACATACATAAAACCTGCACACTGTATGTATGCGCATTTAAACACAGCTGGAAATTACTATAAAAAAGTACTAAAAAAACAGACACACCCTGAGTTAACACTGAGTTATAGTTGACATGCACAGCACACGTGCAGATTTTCAAAAACATGCACCCACACACACACTAATGACAATGAAAATGAATCCAGGAAAATGACGGCAATGTTAACAACTTCATCGTTACATGGTGCCAAGCAAAACTCTATAAAACTGACCAACACCAGTGAGTTCATTCCAACACAATCAGCACAGGAAATTGACTTTTTCAACAAACCACCACAGTGGATGGAGCTCCACAGATTTCCCAGACACGTTCACTGTTTAACCAGACTTTTAACAGAGGGAGGCTCGGAACAACCAATTACATCTGCCAAAGTGGCCGGTAGAGACAAAATTCCCAGGCCACGTCAAATTTAACAGAATTATGTGATACAAAGCAAGTGATCTTCCCATCACTCCATCTACATGATCATCAAACCTGAGGGGAGGTTGAAAGGTGATGCAGAATCATTTTTCCATAACTCTCCACATCAGGTTGACAGGGTTATGACAAAGCATTTGTATGAGTCACACCTATGACTTGCCCACTAAATGATGAACGCAACCTACTTAGATTTACCCTGAATGTAAGCACTGACGTGAGATTAACTTGAGTAATGTGACTGCATGACGAGCACAAGGTCATCAAATTGAGCAAATATGATACCACCAAGGACAGAATCATCAAGGTGAAGTCACTGCTAATGGCTCCCTAAAAATAAACTGGTATTATATGAGGTAAGAGTAAAAAAGGAATGTATAGTTAAAGTGTTAAAGCTGCATGCAGCACAACAGGACCTACAAGCTTTTATATCTAGTTACAACAATGAATGAACCAAAACATTAAGAAGTTTTCAAGTAAAAGCAGCTTCATTCTTAAGATTGGGAGTTCATTTTTAATCTCGGAAACAGTACTTGACAAAACAACCTCGCCACCAAAGGCCATTTAGTAGCTGTTCTGGAGCTTTAGACACAATCTTCCTTGCTTGTCAGATCCAGCAAAATGATGGTGCTAGTAAGCATTTAGTGTCCTGGAGACTTCAGGACTTTGCAGTGTTACGTAACTTTGTGGGCATGCATCGGTTTCCTTGTGTGACATACTGTATATATGTTTAACATAATTTACTTAACTGCAACGTTGCATATTACAGAGCTAAAGAAAGCTATATAAATATATAAACATATACATTAAAAAATGTTTGATCTCACTACTGACTATCCACCGTGCCAACTAGTGGTTAGAGCAGTCAGCTATTAAACTAATAAAAACTAGGGTTGGGCATCATTTGGATTTTAACGATTCTGATTCCAATTCCGATTCTTCCTTTCGATTCCGGTTCTTATCGATTCTCGATTCCGATTCTTTGAGGGGTGGAGTTGAAACAGGTCAAATGCTTATTTTCACAAATAAGAGAAAAGTTTTATTTTGATTCAATGGTGGTTTGCAGTTTTACAGCTTTTTCAATGTAAAATAAAGCCACACTAGAGTGCTGCTTACTGTGCTCCAAGGCTGCAACACAACAAGCGCCTGGCCGCTTCGGAAACCAAAACTTGCGCAAGTTAAATTGGGAAGCGATGATCGGATTTGAAACCAAATCCTCCAAACGATTCCAAATGATTCCAATAAAGAAACAATTCTACTGGAATCGTAATGTTTGAAACGATTCCAAGTAGGAATCGGTTCTCGATGCCCAACCCTAGTAAAAACCTAGTCTCACTTTGCCAGACCCTCCTCCACAGCGCTGTGGAGGAGGGTCTGGCTAGTCCACACAGCATTCCGGGATGCGAGAAAAACGCGCTCTGGTTTATTGGCATTTCTTTAAACCAATCACAATTGTCTTGGGCGGCGCTAAGTGCCATACGAAGCAACAGCGCCTCTGCAAAACAGCCTCGGGAAGGAACATGTGTACGTTCAAAGTAGGGCTGGGCGATATGGAGAAAATCAGATATCATGATATTCTTGATCAAATACCTCGATATCAATATTGCGACGATATTCTAGGGTTGACAATTGGTGCTTTAACAAAATATCTTCACACTTAGATTTTAGATAAATAATCCCCAGTAATGTGGACATAATGTCTAAGTGGGGAAAAAGCAAATAATAGAACAGCTAGAACAGTCTGGTAAGTTCCAAAAAGTACAGCACTTTACTGTAATGCAGCTTTTTAAACCAGGAAAAGACAACACTGTCATATCACGATATTACAATATCCAAAATCAAAGACGATATCCAGTCTCATATCACAATATCGATATATTGCCCAGTCCTAGATCAAAGGTTGTCTTATTCGTGCAACAGAAAACTCAGATTGGACAGATAGTCTAGCTAGCTGTCTGGATTTACCCTGCAGAGATCTGAGGAGCAGTTAACCGTAGTCCTCAGAAATAAATAAATATGAGGGATAGTCCTCATAAATAAATAAATATGAGGGACATTCAGCGGAATTTCCGGCGGCACCTGAGCAATCCCAGATGTGAAACGTCGTGTATATAGACTAGTAAAAACCTGACAGTACACAGCGTCCTCCTCAGACTTTAAGTAATGGGTGGGATTGAGAAAACAAATATAATATTTTAAAGGATAGTAATCCATGAATGATTGAGCTGTCTTTGGGACACTTGCTCACTGTTGCTGAGAGTAGCTTTCATGTTAGATGTTCACTGATAGCTGAGGCTTTGAAATATTAATGCAGGTTTTCACACTTAACTCACGTGAGTCCCAGGTTAGCCAGAGGGAGGAAAAAATGCTAAAGTGTTTGGAAGGAAAAATGTAGCAGACATCAGACGTTTTTACTTATGACACAGGAAGTTTGCTAACCACAGACGTTGCAAGAGACGTGGTGTTTCCGGTGTGTACAGACACTCAATTTCTTCAGAACAGCAGAGAGGATGCTGCTTCATGCTCTACATGTTTCCCCCAAGCACAAGGACAAATCTAGCTACTTATAAGACATAGGGCCTCGTGCAGCAGCAAATGAATCCTGAGAAATATTCAAAACAAATCACAACTTCAAAGTGTATCTATATTCACATGGTGCAGGTGCACCGGCTTGTATCTAAAATACAATGTATGAAAACTTGAATTTAGCACAACTTGGATCACTAAGACAGCAAAACATCACTCTTTGGTGATTTTATTCCAGTGTTGTGCATACTGAACTATCCTGTGCAGATGGCTGAACCTGCATCACGTTAAATTGATGATCCAGGGCTGGTATGAGTAGCTTGGCTGTAAAAGCCCTTCTAGCAGGTTTCCCCTGCAAGGCAAATGAGTTGATGGGTTCATCTATCTATCTTGGCCTTGTCCAGTGAGAGAAAGAAAGTAACACAGCGAGGCATCTGATGTCTTAATGAAGTGACTTTCTCTGTGTGCATGTGTCTATTTCTGTGTGTATGTGTATGTGTGTGTGGGGGGGTGGTGGTGGTGTATGAGTCATTAGTGAATCCCAGTGGTCTGTCATGATAGTGAGAGAATGCACAGGATCTTTTGTCTCTGGCACTCCTGGAAGAGGTATCAGGTTTCTGGATCAATGAGAAACAATCACAACCAGAGCCATCGCAGAGAATAAAAGTAAAAAGTGAAATAAAATAATAAAATAAAGCTTGATCTAATCGGTAGTTTGTCTTTTATTCTCTGCTCAAGATACAAAAGATGCTACATGTTCTTTGTATCCCTGCACCATTTTTAGGACTCTTCTCAATTCATAGCTCCAAGAACTTTCATTCACTCCAGAGCGAACCATTAAGAGAGAGAGACACCAGACACTGGTGTACACCAGTGATAATGGATTACTGATGTTATTATGGTTCAATAAGGTCTCTAAACAACATCCTCTGATCCACTGCCAGAAAAACTGTTCTCTTTAAGTGTGTGTGTGTGTGTGTGTGCGCGCGTGTGTGTGTGTGTACAATATTAATTTGTAGTCTGTGAAATATCCATCTATTACCATTATATCATCACAAATGGACGACCCCCTTAAAGCTATAGTGCGTAGTTTCTGTCGCCCCCATGAGGAATTCTAAGTAATGACAATAACACTGTCAGAGCGTCCACATGATACAAGCCTTACGTGATCGTGCACGCGCCCCCACCCCTCCTCCACTCAGTTGCCTGTAGCCAAGGAGGACACGGAGGATTAAAAAAACATGGACTCTTCAGAAGAGGTAATTATCTTTACTCGAGCTTCTGCGCGGGAAAGTCACCGGACGACACAATCTTCTGAACATAGTCATACTGAGACATACAGAGAGAGCTGTGTGGAGCTGATAGTCTTAATTAGCTTCGTAGCAACTCATTTAGCAATGGCTTGAATGTAACGGACGTTTATTAATATCAAAAAGTTACGCACTAAAGCTTTAAGATACAATAAAAAAAGTAAATAAAAATAACAGTGTCAGTGTCTTGTACAAAAACAATGTAAATGTATTTTGCTGCTGTAACAAGTTATTGGCCCTGTTGGTTTATTAATTACAGAGAAAAGGAATGTCTCTAACTGGTCAAATGATAGAACAATATATCAATCAATTACTTTACAAAAACGTTCAAGCGAACAAGCATACCTTCATCCACACAGCAGCAAACAACACTTGAACTTGGAAATTCAAAGTTTGCGCAACTTGAACTCTAATTCAGAGATGTGCTTAAGCAATTTCTCATCATTATTTTTGCAGAGATATATCCCTGCATGCTAACATTCATATATGTACAGTATATAGTAAAAGGATGATCGTTAAGCAGATGTTGCCATTTTAAAAGCCCCACATTTTATAACAGGCTATTTCAGTGCTGCATTAATTGCAGTTTAGAAAATCCTAAATTTAGACCTCTCTCTCTGCCGTAGGAATTGGTGCAAAGACAGCTCTGGCACTTAGCAAGTATGTGTTACAATATTTATGTTTATTTGTAACATTTGAGAAATATACATCTCTCAATGTATTGCTACTATGTCCATTTATTTTTTAAAACTATTTAACTTAAACTATCTAACACATTTTTCAAGTTTTTCCTGTTTTTTTGCACCGTACAGTTCTACTGCACAATCTTGGACCATGACAAGTCAGCATTTCACTGATGATATATGTGCTCTCTCTATAACACTCTGCTATAACACAGACTTTGTGGGTGAGATTTACTGTTGGCACTAGTGTATGTCACCTAACCACCAACAGTACACTAGATGGTCAGAGTGATAGCAGTTTGAGAGTCGTCTCGAACCTGTCTCTGTCCCGTCAGGTTTAAATGTCAGAACTAAGCGCCTCGTCCTCCATTTGTTAACCAGTATGTTGTTGGTCCCAACATGCATCTGTTTATTCCACAGTTGGTCCCCTTCCTATCTGCCACCCACAGTGTTGGTTGACAGAAGTATGTGCATGTGTGTGGCAGCCTCAAAATTACCCGCTTTTCCCCAACACTGCCTGTGTCTAAACAACAGGTGCCTATAACAGAAGTGACTCATATACACATCCACGCACACATAAACACACATGTACACTAGACATATCAACAACAACAAAAACCTGATAGATGTGAAAACACTGCAAGATAAAATGATGGAGCAGAGAAAGACCTACATGTAGGGAAAGATTCATTTTTGGAATCTGTCCTACCTGGTTTTTGTCATAATCCTGGAGACACAAGACATCAGCAAAAACATAAAAAGGGAAGAGAAAGACACAACTTACTGTCATAATGGGACAGAATGCAAACTGTCTGTGTGGGGTGTGAGTAAAATGGGTACAGGCTGGCATATGATATTCTTCTAATCTGTAATCTCATTCAATAAAAGAAAAGTGAGCATGTCAGGGACTCCATTTAGTCACTTTACAATGACCAGAGTACAATACATGTCATGGAACTATGATCCTTTGTATTAGGGATGTTTTGTTTTTGCCAAATGTGTCTTGAGTTCAGCCTGCCCTCCAGTCTTGCTCAAATTAAATGCAGGACTAACACAATTATCTCTATTTTCCATGACATTCACACTGTTCAACTTGTTTTTGTCCTGCTTCTTAGTGCTGCACTAGCACATCAGAGTGCTTAGCCTTTACATAATAAATGCTGTCACAAAAAATGCGGTGATGCTGAAGGCAAGAAATGTAATTTAAAAAAGTGGAACAATCACAAAGAGACTACAGAGCCACGCAGGGTCGACAGAGGACATTTTAAGCTCTCCATTAAGCCCCTTTGTAACACCCAAAGGAACTTTACATGAGCTGGGAAGAGTGTGTGTGAGCTAAGGGTTGTGTGTGTGTGTGTGTGTGTGTGTGTGTGTGTGTGTGTGTCTTTGTGATTGTGTCTGGCAAAGCGTGGCTTCTAGTGATTAGTCAAAACTGTAACTGACACACGGCTTGCCCAAGTGATCCTATCAAAAGGAGGGAAACCGTGCGCGTGCACACACAAACACACAAACACACAAACACACAAACACACAAACACACACACACACACAATGTCAAATAGCCTTTTCCACCAGTACTTTTAAATCTTCATCATAACACAGAAAAGGTTGATCTTTGCACATTTAGACCATACCATGCTGGTAGTAAGTATTATAGCAAGACAAGCGTAACAGGACTAGACAAGTAGAAGCTGAGGACACTTTCCAATCATGTGTCTGTGTCATCTGCCACTGCTGAGACTAAAAGCACTAATTAGTCAGGATGTCAGCAGGTTTCAGAAAATCAGACTTTTTGAGATCTTATAATTCTACCAAGGATTTATTTTAAGAACCCCTGAAAACACATTTCTTACCATGTCACATTAATCTAAAAGTTAAGATGACGTGAAAAAAAACTTGTCATTGTACGATGCTACTAGTAATGGTGTCACTCTTACCGTGTTGTAGCCCGCGGGTTCTTGGCCGTCTGTGATGAGTTCCCGCTCTCCCCTGGGGTTGACCCTCCTGAAGCGCCGTCTGGACCTCCGTTGGGATTCTTCTCTCTGAAGAAAACTGTCGTCCCCCTCACTGCCGTTATCCACCTGCAATACACAGTCAAAACCCTCCTCAGAATAGTAGTTTCGACGGGATTCGCACCCACAACCTTCAGGTGTGTGGAAACACCTGGAGGACTGATTCTCACTGTTTGAGACCTGAGAGCACTGCTCAGAGCTGCTCCTTTTTGGTAAATCAGACTTTTGGGTCTCAGGAACCGAGTTCAGATTTGTTAATTCCAAGTTCTGGTTTAGAATTTTAGATTGCTGGTTTTTGTAATCCAAGTTTTGGGTCTTAAACTCGGTTAGGTTTTGAAAGTCTGGGTTGGGATCCTTGAGCGTGTTCTCTTCCTTTCTCCGTGGCTCTGCTTCATGCCCTGGAGTTTCTGAGATCTGGTCCTGCTCTTCTGCTGGCTCCTGGTTGAACATCCAGTTCTTCCAGAGCGCAGAGAGCCGGTGCCAGCGGAGCACACTCATCCGGACGTTAGGACGGTATCAGAACAACACATAAAAGCAGGAAATAACATGGGAGGGGAGAAACAAACAATAAAAACAGGGAAACACTTTTTGACAAAAGATGAATAGAAGTGTTGCGTCCAAATGTTAAAAAAAGGTCCACAAAATCCTGAGGGCTCCCGCAACATTACATCCTTTGGGGCGAGCATCCACAAAAACAAGAAAGAAAAGAACCAAATTAAATGAACGAACAAATGGATTCACAATGAGTACAAAAAAAAACCGTCTTCGGCGCGAGTTGCCCTCTTCTGAGAGCCGGAGAGTTCAACACAGAGTTCAGCTGCTCAACACGTTGCATACTGACTTATTCACATGATCTCTCGCTCTCTCTCGCTTTCTCTCGCTCTCTCTGTGTTTGAGACACATGCACAGAGCATACACTGAGCCCACAGTTTCCTCCAGGAAACCGTAAATACACAAATATCCTCACCCGGCAGAAAAAAAAACAGCACAGCACACAGATTCCGGCCATACAATTCATTCCCTGTAGACTTCTTGTGCCGGTCTGTTGTTGCCGGAGGAATTTGTTTTCTTTCTCCATTGCATAATGTTAAGTAAGTCAATAGCCTTATTATGTCAGTAACAATGATATTTTTAAGAAATTCTAAATATGTTACTAAACCTTGAGAGGACAGACTTTGCTTCAATTTTGTAAGCCACCTGGTTTGATTTTTTTTTTTTATCTTCCTCTAACTTGTCTTTTATTTACTTTTGTTATTTCTTACAGCTGGAAGTTTTATGATTGATAATTTAGATATTTAGATCGAGCAGAAATACAACTAGATACGCCAACTTTAACCCTTTCTGTTACGTTCCTCTTTTCAGTATTGTTCCAAAACATGTACGTTAAAAGAGTACTGCACCGATTTAGCATTGCACTTTTACAACACTGTCAGACTCACGATGGACATGGATGTCGTCTTTTCCATTACAGTCATTCCTCTTCCTTGTTGAAACCTACATTCGCCTACATTACCCATAATGCAACCCAACCAACAACAGTTATGCTGCGTTCTATTTACCTCGGAACTCGGATTTTCCGAGGTTAAAGTAGGAAACACGACCCTGACCTCAGATTTCCCAGCTCGGAACTCGGACAACCTTGCAGTAGCCCGAGTTCAAAATCCAACATGGCTGCCCCCTGTATCAACAGTTGTGAAAGCTGCAGTAACATAAAGTTATAAGCACTTCTGGGTATGACGTCATTCCCAGCTCCGGCTTCCGAGTTCCAAGGTAAATAGAACGCGGCATTAGGTTTGAGAATCAGGTGTGTTACACTAGTAGCGGCTAATGTAGCCTCAAGCAGCTAGCCTCAAGCAGAGATGAGGAGCGGGCTACAGACGTATGGTAAGCTCACTTATTTCTTACTCCACATTTGTCACCTTAATTAAACCTTCCCGTATGCATCGGTTGATTCATATGTTTCAAACAGAGTTTCAACAGTTTGTTGTCCCTGTGTGACTGTCCATCTATCTATACATTCGCCTATTTGATGCAGTTATATTGGGGTCCACAACATGTAAATCATGTACTACGTTACCCACGTGTCAGCCTAAATTCACCTCTTCTAACTTGACAATCACGTCATGCTTAAGGGTTTGTGGTCAGCTGTTATTGCTTAGTAGTTCATCCTTGCCGGTCCAGAATATTGATTGGCTAATTTGGCATCTATTAACAAGTGTGCTCTATGTTTCTGTTTGCTTGGTCAGAGTATCGCTGCCCGTTGTTCAGCCTTCCAGTTTGTCAAGCTTTCTGCGTCTGCCAGTCTGAGAAGCCAAGAGAGGAGAGAAATGAATGTGATCCAGCTGCTGGTGTTTGAACATTTTTAAGATGCATCTTGTTACCACTTCTCTTTCTGTGTCTCTATCGCACTTATCTTCACTTTCTAGCTCATTATCTTTATCATTTCCCTTTCCTGGTTGGTTGTGAGGCTCTCATACTCCTACCTCGTACTCCTTCTATCTCGTACTCTTCGTCTGCATTTTTTCACTCTGTCTAGTCATGTATTAAGCTATAAGCTATAGTCACTGACAGCTAAAATGCATCAATTAGCACACAAAATGTTCATGCATTCATTCATGTACAACATGTGCATAACTAGTATCAGAAATAGGTTGACTGAATCTATTTTACAATACTGCAATCCATCCACAAATGATTATGAGCTTTCAGTGTGTTTAATTAAAAAAAGAATCTTGTGGAGAATATTTATCTTTTTCAACCAAATAAATAGTATTACTGTTACTTCACAGAACCAATGCAGAATACAAATGTATACTGTATGTATGTACATTATAGGCTACATTTACAGTTCAATGTTATGAAAGATAAAATGGCTAGGCAGGATTTTGGTATGAAATCTTTCAAATAGTCATTCTACTTGCCCCTTTCAACTTAGAATGTGGTAATGTGCTTACTATGAAAGAGCAATATTTCATCATAGTGTATAAATGCCTACAGACAGTTATTTCATAAGTGACTATTATTTGTTTCCGCCCCAACATATAGAGTGGCCTTACAGACCTATGATTGTCCACGAAAAGTTGAGACAGGGGTAAAAGACTATGAGCTAAAGAACCGCCAGAGAGAAATTTGCTGCTTGCCTTCCTGTATTCCCACATGTAACAAATACAATAACACCCATGATACCTAAATACCATGAAAAGACTAGGATTATATCGCTCAAAAGCAAACATCACAGAGCTGTTTGATTGAAGACAATCTCACACATCGATTAGAAAGCGGCTTTAAAGTAAAACACGAAAGAGAAGATGGACCCAAAGATTTTCTGTCACTGCTGAAATGGGACTCAATAACTGCTATGTGGTCAAAGACAGAGGAACAACCTTAACACCCCAATCTATCCCATGACCACCACTTCAGTCAGCCATTCAGAACTCTTGCCTTTATGTTTCTGACTGACTGTCACAGCCATAATGTGACCATATTTCCTGTTGCCTCTGTCCATTTAAATATATGTGTGTGACTAACTCCCACGTACTCATCAGTCAGTTTACATTCCTCTCTGTCTATCTGATGGTTTGGCTGCCAGCGTGCCTCACCCCCTTTTGCTCTATTCATTCATTTCTTACTTGCCTCTTCCTACTACTTACATCCTTTCATTCCACTGCATCTCCTCCCCCCCCACACACACACACACAGAGACTCAAAAACAACCCCACCCTGTCAGTCTGTGAATGTCACCCCTGTCCATCCTGTGACCAGAGTCATGACGATAGCCACAAATTACACTCCCTCTACTATCCCCATGGCCCTAATTAGCTGATTGGCTGCAATGCAGTGTGACTAGACCACAGTCCCTCTGCTCTTGTGTATTTATGCATTTATCTGAAAGTGTGTGTGTGTGTGTGTGTGTGTGTGTGTGTGTGTGTGTGTGTGTGTGTGTGTGTGTGTGTGTGTGTGTGTGTGTCTGTGTGTGTGTGTGTCTGTGTGTGTGTGTGTGTGTGTGTGTGTGTGTGTGTGTGTGTGTCTGTGTGTGTGTGTGTGTGTGTGTGTGTGTGTGTGTGTTTATTAGTGTTCCTGACAGCTTGTGTTTTACTCCTTTTGTGGTTATCCAATTTCTTCCTTTTTATGTCTGAAGGTATCATTGATGATAAGCACTCACTGCTAAGGTGCTTCCCAAAAATCATTCATCACTCAACCAGTGCTATGGTGTGTTCTTTTGGATTATGGAAAAGATGTGCCACAGTTTTCTTTGTCTGTTCAGCTATTACCATTCAAGCTGACTACCCAGTTTTACTCCTGTTTATTCCAAACAAGCCGCTGCTGTCTGAAACCTAACATGCATCAACTGCTGTGTGTCAGAAGGATTTTTCCAGGAAAGCCTCAACTGACAGCAAATGCAAATGCTTTCATTCACAGAGTATAGGTTGAAAGGCAACTGCGTTAAAAATCTGGCAAAAGTGGGATTTTATTTTATCTAGACAGATTGACACCCAATCATCGTCTGCTTGCAACAAACTTTTGTATAGACCGACATAAGCAGTACTTGATAAATGAATATACATAGTGAAATCACTCCTTAGTCTTAAAAAGGAAGAACATGAAGCTGACCATGTGAATCTCTTGACCTGAGATTGGCCCGACTTGACAGTAGAAGTCCAACCTGCTTTTAAAGCCAGAATCTGTTGATAGTGTTCTGGACCTCTGCACACTGTCACACAATGTGTTGAATAATCAGCTATGTTTTGGTCATAGAATAAAGATAAGTGGGTATCTTTACAAAGATAAAAGAACTGTTTTTCTTGTAGCATTGTACAACATCTCCCATTAGTCTTAGACAGAGATGTGCTGTCAAAGCCAGGAGATACTGTCTCACCAGTCCAATAATCACACGGTGTTTAAGACTGATTTCGCCTTTGAAAACTGGATTATCTTTTTTTGTTTAGCTCTGTGTACAGCTCAAATCTGTCTAAATGTAGAGGTAGTCATAATCTGCCAATTCTAAAGACGTACAGTCTGTATTAATATAATTATTACTATTGCACATCTGTTTTTCCTCCACAGCCAACACCACTTATCACACTGATGTAGTTCTGTACATCTGTGTATCTCTAACTGTCTATTTGCACATATTCTTTATACTGTGCACAACTGCACATTCCTTATTCAACATTTGGTTTGTTTTAAATCCATGTACAGCTCTTTATACTTCAGAAAATATATTGTAGTTATACTTTGACTGTTATTCACCACAACACCAAGGCAATTTCCCTGTTTCTGAAAACCTACTTGTCAATAAGCCTGTTTCTGATTCTGGCCTCCGCATTAGCATATTGTACTGATACTTTGTTTTTTACTTCCAATGAGTCTTGATACTCCAGATTCAAAGACCCATCCTGCTCTGCTGCACCACAGACCATTAAAAGGTGGCCAAGACAAGGATATGCTTGGATATTAGCAACAATAACAGCCTCTACATAGTCTCATTTCCTGGTTCGCAGACAAAAATGCAAGTACTTGAAAAACGGACATGCCCATATGTGTAGATACAGACACAAAAACACCTCATGTTCTCCCTAGCTCAGCTGATCCACTTTGTCTCTTTCTAGCACTCATTCCTCTCCTCCTTCCCCCCTCCATCACCACCAACATCTCTCTCTACTCTTCCTGGACAACATAAACAGTGGATGGTTTAACACAAACCCAGGCATGATTTATGCAAATCTATTCTGTGGCTCTTGTTCTGCAGTATCCAACTTCACATTCACACAGCATCACACAATCATAGCTGGACAATTATCAGTACTCCCACTACTCCCTTTTATTGTCGCAATAGCCTCTGAATGGACCCACGGGGCTAGTTTAGGATTAAGTGCCTTGATGAAAGGGCACCTCACTATTATAACCCTTTTTCATTGAGGGAACTTTCTAGGAAAATTATGTTCTGATGTCCCTGAACTATTGTGGGGGAGTGTGCAGCCCTGAATGTCGTTGATTGGTCAACCACATGCCTCAAGGCTGCTACAAATTCAGTGTGGCATTCATTCAAACAGTAAGCAATGTATACTGATGTTTATGCAAGTAGTGAAAGGGACTTCCTGAATTTAGTTGATGCAGCTCCTTGTTTCCTGGGACTATTTGATCAAAAAGTGCCACTGGTTGACGAGGGGAGACTGTTACTCCTTACTTTCCCCTTCTCCTGGTTTGTAGTTCTGTTACAAACAATCTTTCTTTTACCTGAAGGCTACAAGTGCCCCATTATCTAACTACTAATTCCCTTCCTTCCTTCCTTCCTCCCTCTCTCCCTCTTTCTTTCCTTCTTTCTTTACACTTAGCAACCCAAACTAACAGCACACACAAGCAAACAAACGTTGAATTCTGAACTCTTCTCATATAATGTATAAATAAACATCATTAGAAATTAGAAATATATATACAGTACGTGCAAGTTGCCTTAATTTGCTTGATAATGTTCGGCCATTTATTTATATTGAAACAGGATACAAAAAGTATGCTGTATTGTATGGACTGCAATCATAATCATTTAACTTTTCGCACAAAAGTGCAAATTGACAATCGTTTTTACACTTGGGGGTAAAAGCGTATTGTCCAAAATTTGCAGTGATATGTTGCTATGCCAACATTTTTAACTGTGTCAACTAAAACTGAATGCCACATATAAATCAATGCAATCAGTGGTGCAAAAACTTTCTGAAAGAGATATTTCTCTATTTTTCTTCTTTTCAGCTGTAGAAGAAAAATGACTTCCTGTAAAACAGGGGAATTTTCCCAGTGAAGAACTGCCTGAAGCTCTAAATATGAATAGTTTCAGTACGAAACTGGTTTAATCATTATTGTGTTACAGCGAAAAGCGATAAAGAGTAAAACTGACATTAATTGAAATGAAAATCTTGCACAATATTGGCTCAGTTTAAAGCGAACAGAGTGACAGTGTCTAAGGATGATAAGGGTTCATCATTGTTCCCCTGGCTACAGTTATGACAGTTATGTAAGTCTGTACAGCCATAGCAACCGAAATCTCAGATGAGGGTTTCTTAAAAGTTTCGGTACAAAACCTTGCAGGGGACTTCCTGTAACGTCTGAGAGTCCATTGACCTCACTATTAAAAGTCAAAGATAATGGACAGGTAACGATAAAGAAGCCTCAAGTCAAATCTGTGGAGCGTCTTATATTCCTGATTCAGTAACAGTGGAGCTGGTGCTACCTGCTGCTTTTTGTGTAAAATTTTACTGCTTATCCTGTTGTATCCCTTCTGATCCCTCTAGTCCCTCAGATACAGAGGCGTAAGGAGAAGGAAGATTGAAGAACAGCAAGGACATTTAGGGAAGAGACAGAGAATTTGTAAGCACTGCAACCTTGTGGAGGCAAACAGAAACACACTGCCTGTATTATGCTAAATATAGCATGGTAAACTTCAGCTGAAAGAGTACGTTCAGATATTCTCCTTAATTTAAGGAAGTTTTACCAGTAGTTATACAGATGTCCAGACTTTGCTGGTGGTCTATGTACTTGGTGAAAACTACACTGGAAGAGGAAAGCGTTAGACATAAAATGACACCACAAGCCAGTTCACATCCTGGCTTACAAAGACTACATTCAGCAATACAAATCTGCTCTTAACACTGCTCGCTCTACCTACTACTCTAGAATACCTACTACTCTATTCCTACTACTCTAGAATAGAGTAGTAGGTATACACTCTGGTTCTGCAAATCCTAAGATCCTTTTTTCCACAATAAACAAGCTCCTCAAACCCTTGGACAACTTCTCCCACTCCTTCACAGCTGATAAATGCAACACCATCCTGGCATTCTTCCAACACAACATTGAGACCATATACAACCAACCGGCCATCTCTAGACCCACCCACTCCATCCCTGAATCTGTCACTCTCCCCCTAACAGACCGGTCATTCTCGCAGTTCTCCCTTATCTCCTCTGATCACAGCAAAACACTGTCCTGCATAAAAATGGCTACCTGTGCACTTGATCCTCTACCCACCACATTAGTCAAAGCCTGCCTCCCTGCTATCTGCCCACTCATCCGCTCTGTCATACACTCCTCCCTGTCTACTGGCTCTGTTCCCTCTGCCCTCAAACTAGCATCAGTCACCCTCAAAAAGCCCAGCCTTGACCCCGACATTCCCAACAATTACAGACCCATCTCCAATCTCCCGTTTCTATCAAAAATACTGGAATGCACCGTAGCCTCTCAAATCAAAACCCACCTTGACTCCAACCATCTCTACGAACCATTTCAATCTGGTTTCAGATCCCAACACAGCACAGAAAGCCCTGATCAAAGTCACAAATGACCTCCTCCTCTCCTCTGATGCACACTCCCTCAACATCCTGATCTTACTCAACCTCACTGCTGCCTTCGACACAATAAACCACTCCATCCTTCTTTCCTGCCTCCTACCTGGTTCAAATCATACCTCTCTGACCGCCGCCAGTTCATCAGCATCAACAAATCCATATCCAGCACTGCCCCAGTCTCGCAGGGAGTCCCCCAAGGCTCGGTGCTTGGTCCCCTCCTCTCCGCTCCCCCTGGGTCACATTATACGCCACCATGGAATACATTTCCACTGTTATGCCGATGACACCCAGGTGGAGATGTAAAATCTCCACCAAATCCATCACTGCTGCCACCTACTCCACACTCACAAAATGCCTTACAGAAATAAAAGCATGGATGCAAGCTAACTTCCTCAAACTCAACATCGACAAATCTGAAATCCTCATCATATGCCCAAAATCCCTCATCATATCCTGCCAAAACTTCTCCCTCTGCATCGATGGTTCTTCTCTTCCAGCCTCCACAAAAATCCAAAACATCGGGGTGATCTTTGACAAACCCTAGCCTTCGAGTATCACATCAACCACATCACAAAATCGGCATTCTTCCATCTCAAAACATTGCCCGCCTTCGTCCCTCCCTTTCCTTCTTAGCCACTGAAACACTCATCCACGCATTCATCACCTCACGACAGGCCTACTGCAACAGCCTTCTGTACGGCACACCGACCAAATTATTTTGGTGTTGTTACTGTTGTTAAACTGATCTTGTTATTGTTTTTCTTTGTCTTTACCTTGCAAAGTGCCTTGGAGTACCTTTTAAAGCGCTATATAAAATAAATGTATTATTATTATTACTATGATGTTCCTTTAAGCACCCTGTCACAAAGCTACACCTAGATTAAGGGAAGGATGAGAGTTACAGATCACGCTGGATAAACAGAGAACTCCATTTCTGACTGAGACTTGCAACCCGCGCAACATCAAGGCTACAAACAACCCATAGTGCAACACTTTCTGTTTTTGTAAAGATTTTTTGCCCATTATGTGATAGGTAACAGTGTAGACATGAAACCTAATTTATAAACATAAACAACATAATTCAACCCCCACTTTTCAAACATAATGTCCATTTACAAAATATCCTCTTACGTTTACGGTATACAAATATGCATATGAGTATTTAGATTGCGTGGGCTTGAACATTGCTACATAAATAGGTAAAAAAAAAAAAAAATAATTCAATGGTGAACGCTTGGGCAAAGTATCCTGCCAATGAAGCTCATTTGAATTTGTAGACAAAGCTACAGCACAAACAGAGAGAGGGGGGGAGAAGAAGGAGAAGAACTGAGATGGGGGAGACAGAGAGGAAGAGGGAGAGAGATAAAAGAAAGGGAGAAAAAGGATGAACAAGAGAAGAGTACAGGAGGAAAAAAGGTGATACAGACATCAAATAAAGATGGAAACAATTGGGAATAATATCAAAGAGATGGGAAAGGTGGGAGGATAAAAAGGGAGGTGCTTGGTGGAGAAACCAAAGAGTCTAAAAGAGGGACAAAGGCAGCGCTTCTACTCACCACAATCATTTCTGACGGCTCCAAAGTGATGCATTCACAGCCTCGTCTGCCTCCCAGCTGCTTGCCAAAGCTGAGAGAGAGAGAGAGAGAGAGAGAGAGAGAGAGAGAGAGAGAGAGAGAGAGAGAGAGAGAGAGAGAGAGAGAGAAATAAATGTTAAAACAGAAACAAACCAAAGGCAAAGATAAGACAATTGTTACACTGACAGTGTCAACAAATGCAGTCAATCACATCTGCCCACCCACAGAGAGTTGTGACAATGAGAATTTACGCCACTGAATGGCAATAATTGCTCAACTCAAAATTGAGATGTCCGCGGATTAAATGTAAAATGATACCAAGGGTTCATGAAGAGAAGTAGCATCTGTTCGATGTAGTATTTTTACATGAAACTAATGTAAACTAGAGGACAAACTCTACATTCAGACATAAACATTTGATATAAGAAAAAAAAAAAAAAAGACCACTTGGCCACTTGTTCCACTTACTATTCATATGCATAATATTAAACATTTGGCTAAATCAATAAGAGTTGGAGCAGGTGACACATATACCAAAGTAATGATGATATAACTGAAAACAGCTCCGACACCAATGGGTGTCAATCAACAGTAGTAACTCATATAAACATTTAACAAGCAATGAGACAGTTCACTTCTATCAAATTGTTGGAGATAACATATTTTTAAGGTGCAACTGAAGAGATAGTTTCAGAAAAGCATTGCCTTCAGTATTTTATGAGATTAGTAATGCAGTTTTAGTGATTTAACAATCTTTTATTGAGAGACACTAGGTCTATCAACTACGGGTAAGAGAGACAGGATGTATGAGTTGTCACCAGACACCTAAAATTTGCTACCAACATATAACATATATGGCATGGCTCTGTTGGCATTAGAGCAGTACAGTTGAACCAACAGTTTGTGGTGGCCTAACCACTGAAAGAAAAGAGAGTGTAGATCAATAAGCATTTATAATTGACACCTTAATATAACTGCACACAGTCCGCAGAGAATTAAAACACAATCAGTGCTTCACCACTTTCACCAGACAAAAATATAATCCTTACAGAGACATGTTGGGAACGTCTTCTCTTAGACTTAGACTGGCGTTAACATACGGGACATCATTCAGATCAATAGATAAAACTGACCACAAACATTTCAGCTTGCATGCTTGAGTGAACTTACGAGCATTGTTAAAACACTGCAGTTCCAGTTAATAGTATTTGCACAATGTTAGCCGCAGTCGGCTGTTGTGTCCTCTGGTACTGTAAGCAGTGTGGTGATACCATTTGGGTCAGTCTGCTATATACTCGTCATATGAAGATTCAAGTCAAAAACTGTTTGACTTTAACATAATTATATTTTTAAACCTCAAAAGCCATTCACAGCTTGTGTGCAAAAAACACGCACAACAGAAATAAAACCTACATTGGGTTGATTGTTTTCACTATCAGTTCAGCTGTTAACTATTAATCAACATAATATATTGTTTAAAAGAAAAATAAATGCCTGTTATAATTTTATAAAGGCCCAAGGTGACGTCTTAACATTGCTTGTTTTGTCTAACCAGCAGCCTACTGTACATCCAGTTTACTATGATAAATATAAATGTGAATTCTGACATTTGAGAAGCTGGAACATGGGAATGTTTGGCACATTAATGATTAATCGATAATCAAAATAATTGCCTATTCATTTTCAGATGATTGACTTATCTATCGTTGACTAATTGTTTCTGCTCCGGGGCTGACATTGTTCACCATGATGTACGTGCACAGTGCACAATGTTATGCAACAGACATGCCAGCAGCATACTCAGTATGCAAAAACAAACAGGGGTTTTAAAATGCGTTTGAATTTTGAGACATTTCGTCTTCATCTTTGAAAATTGACGACTCCCACTGTGAGTGTCTGTGTTTATGCATATGGTAATTATGCATGTCTTTGTGATTCCCCTGTGCTGTCTAAGTGTGTGAGTGTGTGAGAGATACCCCGGCTGTCTGAGCAGCTCAATCACGGTGCGAGGTGATCCCTGAGAACAGACTGGGCTGTGAACATGTCTCGCTCCCTTTGGCATGCTAAAAGGAGCGACTCAGCATTGTATGGGAACTGGAGGAGCGGCTGGTTTTAATTATGGAAGCGTGCTGAGCTGGGAGAGGGCCAACATTCACTCTCACATCTCCTTTCTAGTTACGTTCTCACACGGTGGCTCCCCCCCTTCTCTCTGGTTTACAGCTTTCTGCTCTCCTCAGTCATTTCTCTCCTGCTTCCTTTATTTCTCTTCCTTTTGCCCTTCACCTCCACTAGCCTCCCTGCCAATACTTTCTCTTTACCCTTCCTTTTTTGTGCTTCTTTTTCTATCCGATGCCATTTCTAAACATGTTCTCCCCTTTAAGCTCTTTTTGTTGTCCCCTCCTCCTCCACTTTTTTCGTTCTATTTTTCCACCTCCATCTCTCCCACTCCATTCACTAATTTATTATGATTATCCTTATCCTCCTTTATTATTTATCCTGTTGTCCTTCTTTTCCCATGTCCTGTCCACTTCACTGCCTTTTTCATCTTATTTTCTGCTTTGCTGTTTTCTTCCCCTCTCTCCTCATCTCCATTCTGCATTCCCTTTCATCCTTTCTCTTCTTCCTGTTGGCCCTTCCTCTCTCTGGGTCCCCCAAAAAACAGAAGAAGTAAACTTTCATCTCATCACCTCCTTAATCACAGTTTCACACCGGCACAGACACTACTCTCACATTTTCAGCCTCTTGATGTAACGCTCAGATGAAAGCCTGTCTTCATAATGTGCTCTGATGATGGAAACAATGATGAAAGTCCTCTTTTTTTGAATTGGATGAGCAGCTATTCTCAAAAACACAGATTTTCTAGGAAACAGTATAAGGAAGTGATCGTAAAATCAAAGCTTTGGTGCGTGACTTTTTCTAAAAAATGAGTGATATTCACAGCGGCTAGAGTTGAAAAAAAGCTGCCATTGGACGAAAACTAGAACCGTATTGTTGCTGGAAACCTCTCTCATTGTAGCTGAACAAGGGCGCAATTAGCTGTGAGTGGATTTATTTGACACTTAACTGCCACATGCACTCAGGTACAGCGTGTATCCACATGTTCAGACTCAAGATTCCCAGAATGAGTTGAAACAGAGGTTCAAATTTGAGCATCCATCCCTGCTGATACAGCCTTTTGGCAACACAATTAAGGCTAAAAGGATATTTAAAATGTTCTACAGGAAACTAAATTATTCACTAAACTTATATTTTCATAAAGTGCACTGGTCAGGTTAATCCAGGGACAGTAAAAGCAATTATTCCTTTGCATTGGCTTTTTTTTAATTTATGTTAATACTATTTATAGCATTGGCAGAGAAAGAAGCATATTCGTTCAGGAGACCCCAAAATGAGGCAAAGGAGTTTCAACAAAATATTTATGCTTTCAACATGTGTATATTGTTAATTTGTTTGTATCTGCATCAATTAATCAGGTCATATTTTACAGAGCCCCCTCTCTGGAAATCCTGTTTTTGCATGCCTCCCTGCATTTAGGCCAAAGATCAGTGTCAGCTGCAGAAAGCATTCCTAGAGCTGCGAGGGGTTTACTGTCATCTGTCAGTGACACTTCAGTGAGGAAGATGCTTGCCAACACATGGGCTACAACACCAGGTCCACCAGTTAAAATTCCCCAAATTGTTTAACACCCCAGGAAATTGTGTGTTTTTTGTTTATCTTTGAGAAATAAGTATCAAGTTTCTTTAAATATTCTGAACTGGTTTGATAAAAAAAAGTATAAGGTCCCGCATCACAAAGCCTAGTAACTGAATTTAAAAATATGACAATTTATATATATATATATATATATATATATATATATATATATATATATATATATATATATATATATATATATATATATATATATATATATATATAGTGAATACAACAGCTCCCACCAGAACATGAACACCCAGGCGTGGTTTTAAGAGTGCCCAGAGAGGAATGCAGTCTGCTGGGCTCAGAGTTCTCTCAGAGCCCTTAGCCTGGAGGTCTGCCCTACTCTGACAGATCTCTCCACACTCCACTGAGGCGAGACGCATTGTCCCTGTCAGCGCAGTACTAAGCCTGCCAAGCACGTCTCCTCACTGTGTCTGTGTGTGTGTGTGTGTGTGTGTGTGTGTGTGTGTGTGTGTGTGTGTGTGTGTGTGTGTGTGTGTGTGTGTATCTGTGTGTCTGTCAGCAGTGTGGTGAGACAGGTTGTGTGAGACAAACAAAGGAGACATACAGTTTGCTATTGATAAAGGAGCAGGAGGAGAACTAGTACTGTATGTACTGTGTGCGTGTGTGGACAAAACATAAAATACACATTCCCATGTTTGCTCCTTCCTCCTTCTCTGACATAATGTATTCCCAAATAAGTAGAAGAATCAACAAACTTGAGTCAAATCATAGTGAGTGATTGAGTTTGTGCCCACCAACTAATGCTGTTGCCCTAACTGAATTGAGATATCAGACATCAGCTGGTGTCTCACAGAGGAAATAAGACAAAGCTCTTAAACCAAAACATGGCCAAAGCTTTAGGGTGACTAAATGAAAGTGGGTCCAGAGTGTCATGAACTCGTCAAACAAACCCACTGATAAACGCATTCACAGAGTTTATTTTACAAGTTTATTTACTCCTTTACGCTTGCTCTTGGGGGAATTACTGTAAGTGTTGAGTCTTTGTAAATTATAGTGTGGTCTAGACCTACTCTCTGTATCTCTGTATCTGTAAAGTGTCTTGAGATAACTCGTTTGATACTATAAATAAAATTGAATTGAACTCCTGCACAATAGAGTTACACCATGTGTGCAGAAAAAAAAATCTCTGTTGTAGTAAATCTCACTGCACTCCAGTTCTTTAGAAGTTATTCTTTATCTCTGCATGAAATAAAAGAAGTTTGACTCGAAATGAACGTGTTTCTTGATAAACAATCTTGAAGAAGCTGATACAACACACGTTGCTTGTTCGCCACTACTTTGGCATCCCCACAGTAGGATTGATGATTATTTCAAATCACTAAAACTATGTCTTGGACCCTTTGTCTTTGACAAAAACCTTAAATGATCTACTGCTCTTACAGCAACATGTTGTAGGGTGAGCTATTATGTGTTTTCTTTTTTCTTCAACTAAGTCATTTTTCCTTGAAATTGAAAGCTCTCCGCGCAGCACTGAAGCGGCGCCTGTGCTGGATTTCGGCAGGTGATGATTCCTCTCCCCTTTTTTTTCTGCAGAAACAAGTTGCTGGCAGACGGGAGAACAGGTTCAGCCCCGGTCCAGTGACAGCTGCAGCGCCCGGGGGCAATAAACCATGACAGCCGGCACAGGAACTAAGGCCACACACACATGCCCTAAGCTGTTGTCAAAATCCAGAGATGTGGCCAAGAAGGCAAAATAAAGGGAGGTGTCGATTAAAAATAATAAAACAATATGAGAATAGAGTTCATATATATAAGCTTTGAATTTGACAATAAACGTTTAAGTCTGAGTTTGCATGTTATAGCATTAATTGTGGTATAAATTACGCTTTAGAATATTTTAATCATTCTTTTGGTGTAATTAAGAATCTGATTCACAGTGGCAATTATTTTATCTTTCTCGCAACAATCGCGAGATAAACAGTAGAAACAAGGCGTTCACGTTACAAAGTTTTTCTCGCAGGGCTACGGTTGGTCTGAATGCACCCTTAGTCTGCAAAACATCCTACAATTGAACTGCCCACTTGCTCTAAATTTTGCACTGCTAGGTTTGTAAGTACCTTCCAAAATGACAAGCTATGGGATGCTGCACAGTATGTAGACAGCAATCTTTCAGAGTGTAATTTAACTCAATAGAAAGTTTGAGAGAGTTTCAGTCAAAAAAATCAAACCCAAACAGCGATCAGATCAGGGCCCATAAGTCACCCATGTCTCCATGGTAATGATGACCAACAGTAAAGAAAGAAAGCCGCAGACCACAGTCTAACATACACACAGACACGCACACGCACACTCACTTCTACTTCTCAGTTTTTATTCCCCTTAGTTTTACTGTTTGGTTGGCTAACACTGACCGCTCTGACTCACACACACAAGAAGACTGAAAAGCTGCTGGCCAGCAGTCAACACTACAGAAAGACCACCAACACACACACCCACACCAAAAACTGCCAGACAGGCTCAAAGGAATGATGTAGTGGGTCATTCGGAAACTTTACAATTCATTTGCAAAACAACAGGGTGATCAGTTAAAGGCCTAATTCAAGCCTCAGCATATCAGAGCAAAACAGAGCACCACCGACAGCTGCTGCTTAACTCCAACGCAGTGAGTAGCTTAGAGATAACCATTCACACTTGACTGAACGTACATTCATTTCACACTACTGTAGATTATCTTGCTGTAGCAGCAAGTTCCCAGAAAATCTGAAAGCGAGCAATGTAGTCAATGTTTTACTTGTGGAGGTTCAAGGAAGTACTAATTTGTGGTAAACACACTGAGATATGAACAATCCTTCCAGCGGACGGTTGGGGTTTGATAGTATTTAATTAAAAACAAATGTAGTATTAAATTCACTCATCAAATCCAATCGCTTATGAAATGATTAAACTAAGTTGTCATCATTTGCAAGTCACTAAAGTTATAAATAACCACAACAGAAAGATTCAGTTTCGATCTGTGATCACGTTATTGGGCAAGAAGTCAGAAATACTACAGCTTATTTTACTAAATTAACAACATTAACATTAATTACGATAGCCTAATTCATTTCCATAACATGTGGCTATAATCTGATAATGAGATGAGCAGCATGAGATATAAAATGTTGATTGATATAGATTGTTCTGACACACTGAAATAACAGCAGTACCATTCTAACTTTTACAATTTACGTGGTCTAATCTAATCATATCACCCAGCCCTAGTTTGTTTGTGTCAGTTTGTGTTAAATCAGGATTTGGATCGCTTTCACTCGCACATTAAATCATTAATAATTTACCAACACTCAGCCATCAACTAAACTTCTTTATTGTAAAGTAAAATAGAAGGCTGTTTCTCTTTTAGAAAATGTAGTGTAGATAAAAAGGAACAACACACAGAAGTTAGCATTGTGTTTTGCAGAGCTGTGGGGCCCAGCGGTGGTAAGCTACTACAGCTGCCACAGCGCCGTAGGGAATTCCTGGCTATCTAGTGGGTAAACTATGGCAGGCAGGAAATGAAGCATGCTGGGTTGAAGAATGCGAGGTGAAAGAGAGAGGGAGTTTTGAAAAATCTCAAGTGAATTAGCGTGTAAATCACTATTATATTACAGCAAATGTCTCTGAAGTAAAATGTGCAAATGAAAGAGAAACAAAAGCTTCACTATCACTAACCACGAATGGGAATTTTAGGGGTCCCCTTCTTTGGATTCCTTGTAAGTGAAATGATATCCAGCATATTATCCACAAGTAGGAGAGGGAGAAGTACAATATTCCAGTAATCCAGGTTTAGATCCAAGCGTGTATGTTTGATACTCCAGAGTGTAAACGAGAGAAAAGTTTCCTCAGAAAGCAGAAGTAGGTGACTGTCAAGCCTTTTAGTTTGTCTTTAACTGAGGGAGGAGTGTGTGTGTGTTCCCTCCCGCTCTACTCAGTTCTGTTCTGTCTGTCCGCTGGCTCCAGGGAGGTGTGTGTGTGTGTGTGTGTGTGTGTGTGTGTGTGTGTGTGTGTGTGTGTAGCCTGCTCATTTCCTGCCTGGATGTGCTTCTGGGCTCCAGGCGGGCAGGCTGCTCAGAAACACATGGCCAGCCACTGTTCTGCCAGGGGTTCCACATTCCCCGCAAGTGTACACACACACACACACACACACACACACACACACACACACACACACACACACACACACACACACACACACACACACACACACACACACACACACACAGTACTCCACCCTATTAGCTCCCTCAGTGACCCTTTCCAAGCCCCCCCTACCACACCCCCTGTGTACTGCAACACACAGACACATGCATATAAAAAAACCCTCCAGTCCTTTGCAGGGCACCAACCTTCCCCCACCCCACCCCACCCTTTACTCTGTTATCAGCTGACCCACACTGGATACACACACACACACACACACACACACACACACGGTCAGTGCTAGCCGTCCTGAGGTTATTGATAATTGCCTATTCTTTTGCCTATACTATTCTTTCCGCTACAGTGGGTGCTTTGTGTTGTTGCTGTTGTTGGATAAAGTACCTTAACATAACACCAGCTTCTTTTATCTGTGTTACTTCAAAATGTCAGTCTTCACTACAACAAACTGCATCAATTGTCGCATTAAGGTTTTATTTACTTCATTTTAATTTTGCCCGACGCCTTTATCAGAAGTAACTACCAGTGAGAGAGGATGTAGGTGTTCAGCATCTTAGCTATGGACACTTACTGATAGCACACGGTTGTTGTTTTTTTCTGCCCCTCTTTGCCTACTTCCAACTTCTCAATTGATAGGACTGGATGTGGTTCTTTGTCTCATGTGATAGTGAACTCAATATGTTTAGGTTCTGAAGTATAAGTTATATGGAAATGTCACCTAGGGCTCCGAGAAATAGCAAATGGGCATTTTTCACTATTGTTTTGGCATTTTATAGATTAAACGATCAATTGATAAAGCAGTGCAGAAAACCAAGTGAAAACCAACAGCTAATGCAACAGCTGTGTAAAAGAAGTGAAAAATGTACTGTATAGAACTTTCCAAGACTTTCATACAGATCCCCAAAGAATTTGGAATACAACTCACTAAAAGCGGCTTCCTTTTCCAGAAATTCCATGACCGGTAGGAAAACCCTGCTAATATGAATATATACTTCAGCCGTCATTCTCAACTCATGAGACCTGATATTTTATTATGATTTACGTCCACTGAAGTCATGCACTTGCAACACATTACACTAGTTTTCACATTTTGCCCATTATAGACAAGATATTAGAAAGACATTGTTGTATAATCCAACTACAACAAACATCCTCCTCTAAAATGAGAAGATGGAGTCATGTCGTCACCCTGAAGTTGCTATGCAACCAGCAAACACTCCTGTGGTGTTTTTCTATTGGCACTCCTTTTTCTGCGATTTACAATACTGCGTTTGCTATTTAAAAGGTGCAGTAGGTAAGACTTATAAAACTAACTTTCTGTCATATTTGCTGAAACTGACCCTATGTTCGAGTAGAACTACATGAAGCAGGTCTTTTAAAAAAAATCTGGCTCCTCTGGCACCACCTACAGCCTGTAGTGTGATTTGCAAAAATCCACCAATCAGGGCCAGAGGGGGTGTCTAACTGCGTGTCAATCACTGCTCATGCACACGCATTCATTCTCCCTTGTGGGGGGAGGGGCTTAGGAGACCGTTTTGGGCTTTAGCAGAAAGGGGGCAAGTTGTCATTGTTCAAATATATTCCTGGATCTTCACAATCCTACTTACAGCACCTTTAATGGTATTATGAGTCTACTTGCTTGATTATCAAGGAAAATGCACATAATACTCACATTTTGTTAGTGTGTGTAAATGTGTATTCCTTAACTTAAACATACAAAGTTAAATGAGTACCAAAAGTGTGATGTACAAGTATGAGTGTGCGTGTTTTTGCGAATACATACGCACCATTCCCTTAGGTGTCAGTAAAATCTTTTCATACCTTTGCTTACAGCTCTGTAATGACACGTTCTTGTCTCACCCCACCATGATGGTGTGTGTGTGTGTGTGTGTGTGTGTGTGTGTGTGTGTGTGTGTGTGTGTGTGTGTGTGTGTGTGTGTGTGTGTGTGTGTGTGTGTGTGTGCGCGTGTGTGATTGTTACATACCAACACCTCGTCAGGTACATGTGCTCCTTGACGAAGACAGATCCAGAGAGCAGGATGTACCAACAGGTAGCGATGCTGTCTGGGCTGGAATAGAGAGAAAGAACACACTTGTGTGAAACACTGTAGTCTGTGCTTCATAACACCTCACAATCTAAAGTGTTAGAAAGTGTACTATATGTGAACCTTCAGTATTCCCATTTTTGCACTTTTGTTACATTTCATGAATGAGAATTAATCAACTTGTATGCGTTGTAAGTTGGGTATTTTCCCTCATTGCCATATGTGCCATAAAAAAGCTAACTTGTATGACTTGGTGAGCTAAAGACACTTTATATACCTAGGATATTGTAATCATCATGTGTATCTATACATTTATGGTTAAATTGGTTAGAAAGAAGAGTTAAATACAAGCCAGGATTCTCCTGTGACTTATTTTCCAAGGCTTTAAAAGATGTAGGAGTTATGTAAATAGAACTGAAGACAGAGATGTCTGATATATAAAGGCCACATCCAAGCTTTGAATCCCAAGTGTTGCATAAATGTATTCTTAGCATGCCAAACACTATAGAGCCATGATATAATGTGCCATCAATGCAAGGTGGAGAGAATCCATTAAACACAGGCAGTCACGCTAAAAGGACTGGAATAAACCGCACTGAAAGAATCACGCAATAATTGTCTGTCACTCACGGTAGCTGCAACATGGAATTATTTTATGTGAGAGTAAACGAATCCAAAACACGGGCTTTGTTACTGCCAATGCTATTTCACGTAAACATTTTCTCTATCAACCCCAAACGCCAGACTCATTCACTGCTTATTAAGCTGGGTGCTCGAGTCAGCAGCAAGCCAAGAAGCAATCATACATGAAAAAGTCAGTCAGAGGAGAACATAGGTACCTGTGTGGTTATGAATATGAATATAGGAAAATGAGGAGTGTTTGAAGAGTGGAGATGAGAGATGCACCATTGCGGGAAGAGCAACACATTATGGAAAGATTGTAATGTTATCGCCTTTTCTTCCCTGACCGAAGACCTTTCTGCTTTTTCTGCTTTTCTTTGTGATACATGTATACTAACAATTGCTAGATGCATTGAAATTTATAGGGAGTGGTTATTCGCTTTAACATCTCGCAAAATTCAAAAACATTTCTTTTTTTTTAAATCACTTTGTAAATTGGATAAAAATGTAGAGCTACCCTCTTATTTTTTCATCTGTCTCTGTCCTCCCTCCGTCTCTAACACTTCGTCCACATGCCGGCTGCCCTCAGCCCTTTTCAACCTTGCTTCAAATTCCTTGTTTCTCCCCTTGCTTCATTTTCGTGACTTTCCTTCCTCTCGACATTGATTTTCTTTCCTACTTCTTTCTCTTATTTTATCTCTCATATTCACCTCTTGTTTTTATCTCCTCAGCTGCAGTTCTCTCCTCTCATATCTTCTCTTTTAATATACCTCCTTCCAACTCTCTTTGCAGCCACTTCCTCCCATCTCTTCTCATCTCATCATCTACTCTCCTCTTTTCAACACCCCTCTCCCTCTTTCACTAGCCTCTCGTTCATCTCTCATTCCTCTTCTCTCCTTGTACTCTGCCTTCCTCTTGACTAGTTTTCTTATGAATCTACACTGTATGTGATGCTAAAATGACTTCTTACTACCTGCCTCATCCATCTCAGTATCTGTTTCTTCACACATCCTGACAGACTTAGAGCAAGGCAACATTCGCTCTAGTGCAGCTACTTAATGGCCAAAACTGACACACTGTTGTTATTCTAGGCAGGTACAAGGTGTTAATGTTACAGATTCTGTGATTGTATGGCAGGATGATCTCAGAAAATATATTGTGAAACTTCAACTGGGTATATATTGGTAAAAAATACAGAAAACATCTCCTATTTGAATAAAACAAGCTTTCCTCAGCAGATATTTGAACATAAAGAGAGAGTGGGTGCAGCGGAACATAGCAGAGCACTTCCTGCTGTGTGTGACTTGTACTTACTAGAACAGGACGTGGTTAGCCTCATGTCTCTCATACCTGGCCGAGGTACACATCGACCTGAGACAGAAAGGCAAAAATGTTCACGTTTTCTCTACAAACACATCACAAATACATTTCAAGCTCTAAAAAAAACATCACTTATCAATCCAAAAGCTTTTTCTCAAAAAGGCACCAAGCTCTCCCATTTTAGACACCATCATTACTGTCTGTCAGCTTAGAGTGTTAAAGTGACCCGCAACTCAATTTCTGGCTGCAGCCCAACATACAATTTCTTTGGTCTGAGTTGTAGCAGCATTTTGCTGTGTCTTTAGTCGATTGAGCCCAATTACAAGAAAACCAGGGGGTTAGTAACCACATGTCAAATTGACTCACATGTACTCTATTTTGCTAACTGGACAAGGGTTTGCTAAATTGTATTATTCATTTACCGACAGATGTCTATTGGATGTTTATATGTCGGTCTTTGCGTGTCCGTAAAACCCTCCATTGTGGATTTATTTTTTGTAAATGGTTCACATTATAATCTCTCACCATTGTTTGTAAGGAAGAGGGCTCAGACTCGCATTCTCCCGTTCAAATGTCATTGTTGTCACCTGCTTAACTGAACCAAACTAAATTCCAGACAGGCAGAAAATTTCAAACATGCTTGGTATGAACATGTGAATGTCTAAAAGATAAAGGTGTCACGATTTAAATTGGAAAATTGATTGAAATGAGGTTTCAAGTTCGACTATTGAAATCGTCTGAAGAAAAAAAACAACAGACACAACGTAGCTTACCAGTAGTCTGCAGCTTGACTATGTCAGACACCGTGACCACTGCCGGAATTGGAGACGACAGAGAAACAACAGAAAAAACAGAAAATCCTCCCGCTTCCCCGAAGTTACCGGTATGCAAAGTACCCTTCTGCCATCTAGTGGCTCTTATTGTGGCTTTGCCTTCTCTTTCGATTCGAAAATCAAATCGTGACCTTAAAATCGAAAGTCAAATCAAATTGAGGATTTGAAGAATCGTGACACTCCTAATAAAAGACACCAGAACGTCCTTTGTGTGATAAAGCCGGGGGGAGGAAATCAACCTGCGGCAAAAGGTATTTGCCAAAAAAATTCAAAGCACTCTTAAAACCTGTTTTGGTAGGGTGTGCCACATATAACAATTCATGCAGAAAGTAGGCCTAAAGGCTTATCTACATTTATTTTGGTAAAGGGATACTGTGGTTGACGCTAGAGCTGCACAATGTATCGTTTTTTTTTTTTTTTAAATCGTCATCGCAATATCAACTAGCGCAATAAACACATTGTGAAAGGCTGCGACATATCGCAAAAGTCATTTTTTAGTTAGTTGAAAAAGAAATTCTGTAGAAATCTGCACTTTAAAATGTAACAGTTATTGTTTTTTAGTGGTGACTTTTATATTCTAATCAATGTTCACTTTATTCATTAAAATAATATTGGAAATGATTTCCTTTCATTAAATTCAACAAGCAATGTGTTGTATTTATTAGAATACTGAAAGCTGCAGAAATGTAGAACTTTATTTTTTAATCGCAAGTAATATCGTTATCACAATATTCAACGTTAACGCATATCGCATATTTTCCTCATATCTTGCAGCCCTAGTTGACACCTCATTTAAATGGCAGCAAAACAATCAAAAGTCAGAGTAACACTGAATTTTGTGTGAAGTGAAATAAAAATGAGTCACCTTAGCTGATGTTCCCTAAGATGAGAGAGGACGTCCATGTGGTAGAGGTGGCTGTAGATAGTGTGCAGATCCTGCAGGACAGAAAGACAATGACATTAAAAATATTACATAAGAGAAATGATTAAATGATCTCACATTTCCACACACACACACAAAAGGGAAAAACTTTGAACACATGGCATGCACACATGCTACAGTGTTCTGTGCTACAAGTAGGAAGCCATTTCAGAAACAAACTTCCCTGCCTTTTCAAACAATATATTACAAAATATTTACACACGCATTTGCAAAAACTACACACTGGTGAGACTGAGAGTGTGTTTAGTGTCTAAAAAGAGAAAGCTTTTAAAAGATTAGCTCATTGTTTAGAGTGTGTGGAATGCCTCAGCACCATGTAAATCACTTCTCTTTGAGCAAAGCCACTTGGACCATGCCAGACAATGCCTATCAAATTGACACCCACAAACCAGACGAGCAGGCATATTACACTTATGTACGCGCATGACAGCAGTGACACAAGCACAGATATATCCACCCCATGGCCTTAAAATAGTACCCTTTCAGGGCCAGCTGTCAAAATATTAAGAGGCTGACAGTGTGTATGTGAAGGGAACAGCTTCATGCAAGCATCTGTAGGATCAAACAAACAGAGCGGCTATTAAGGCCACATGGTAACTACTTTTAACAGGTGGACTACACTTGCTCTCTCACACAAAGACAAAAAAGGCCAATTCATTACACACAGGAACCCATGACTTCTTTCATTTCTTTCCTTGAGGAAATCTGCTCTGTTTTCTATTCCAGTCTACCTGATGCTATGCATAATATTTTAAGATAAGAGTTTGTAGTAAATCAGCAAGTTGAAACAATATTTTGACATTTAGGGGAAATATGCTAATTCGCTTTCTTGCCAAAAGTAAGATGACAGGATAGATACCACCCTCATGTCTGTATGGTAAATACAAAGCTACCCCCAGCAGACTGCTAATTTAGCTTAGTTGGCACAAAGACTGGGGGAAACTAAATCTGCCTATCATCACCTCTAAAGCTCACTAATTAACATGTTGTATCTTGTTTGTATGATCTGTATAAAAACCAAAGTATGAATACGATGATTGACTGTTTTCGTTTTTGTTTTTGTTATGTACCGGACTATTTCTTGGTCGGGACCAGTCCCTTACTAGAGTCTCTGCTGGTTGCCTGGCAACTGGTCCTGGCTTTTGCACAAATCCAGGCTTGCTGTTTCCCCCCTTTTCCCTCAGTCTTACACAAAGCTAAGTTAGCCGGCTGCTGGCGGTAGCTTTATAGTGCTGAGACACGAGAGAAAGCGAATAAGTCTAATTCACAAAATGTCAAACTTTTCCTTTAAAGCACAGCCCATCTACTACTAGTTTGAACCCAAATCACGGACAAGTTCTGACAGCTGAAACAAGAAAAAAATGTTTTCCCTAACAATCATCTTCAGGATAAAGCCAAAGCACAGCTGCAGTTTAGCAAGAACACACACAATAATGGGACAGCTACAATGAACTAATCTAATCTCCACAAATATGATCAGTCCTTTCTAAAATATTATAATGGACATTACAGATTGGTCAATGAATAAAAAATGAATAAAGAAACATACCAGTATGAACTACTGCAGGTTATAAAAGCAGTACAGAGTCAACCGAATCAATACAGCCGAGAGAGAGAGAGAGAGAGAGAGAGAGAGCGCGAGAGAGAGCGAGAGAGAGAGAGAGAGAGAGAGAGAGAGAGAGAGAGAGACCACAGGAGAAAAGATCATGCTTTTGAGAAAGCATTACAGGAGCCAACGGAAGCAGAGCTGAAGACTGGGGGCTGGAGAGCCTTTAATGCAATGGACCAACACACCTCTGATGTGTTGTTGGCTCTGTCTGACACAGGAAGGAAGGGTTTGAGGAAAGAGAGAAAGAAGGGAGTGAGCAGAGACAGCGAGCAGTCAGACAATACCAAGAGAGAAAGACAGAAACAAGAGTGGAGGGAGACGAGGATTAAAACATCAGATATAAGAGCTAAAGGTGAATATTAGTCTGCCAGGTTTGTTCCATGCACTTTGTACAACACTACTACGCTACCTGAGTGCTTTCCTGTCGCCAGTAATGTCACAGAGAAAATGAATAGGCTTATTTATAGCGCTGGGTTCTCTTTCTGCTTTCTATGTGAATGTACAGGTGACTGACAGGTTGGTAAATTCTCAAGTTTGTTATGTACACTTTGCATAATTTAGTCCTAATGTTGATACAAGCGTAGTCTACTTCCTTCATCCATGAATGAAACAGTACATGATGAAGTTACCGTTGCTTATGTTTGACCAGTCAGCAACTGGTGAGCCCTGCAAACCCTGCCCCTAAAGTTTTTACTTTTCTTTTGGAAAGTGCAACCTCCAAATAAGGGACTTTACAGCACTTGGAGCTACATTTAGTCTCCGTTTCCTCCAGTCTAAACACAGGTTAAGATTCTCAGTTCCTCAAAAGGTTCTTGGACCCCTGGGAAAGTTCCTGTGATGGAAATCCCCTATTGTCTACAACTGGTCCAAGGCTGTTGACGTTGACCAGGTCCAGCAGGACTCACATCACACCCGTCGTATTTTCTTTATGTTGGCTTTCTATTAAGTTTAGGATTCATTTTAAGGTTCCTGTCCTTACATATAGAGCCCTGTATGGTCAGGCACATGTGTACATTTTTACCTGCTCCATCTTTATTATCACCAGTAGGTCACTTAGGTCTTCTGACCAGGGGTACTGGTTATCCCTCTCCCCCGCTTGACTAAAAACAAAAGGTGACCGGGCCTTTGAAGTGGGGGTCCCAACACTGTGGAACAGTCATGCATTCTGTGGTCTCTGTTGACGCTTTTAAAAGGTGCCCTGCCACACAAGACCGTTTTTACTTGTATTTTTTTTTAAATATGTTGTTAGGTCCATATGTGTTTGTGTTATGTCGTGAATGTGAAAATGAACTGCTACCACCTCTGTTAGCTCTAGCCACTGAAAAGAAATAAGCGGAGAAATCAGGCCAATTACAAAAGCTGGTCAGTCTGACGTCGTGGTGCCTGAGCTCATTACTATTCATGAGCTCGCACAGTTGCGCTGGGTAAAGGATGCTGATAGCCAGGCTCTCATTGGCCAGCTGTTAGCCAATCAGAGTCAAGCAGCTTAGCTCATTGAATATTAATGAGAACTGGCACAAATCGAGCTGAGTCTTCCTGCAGGCTTTCTATGCCACGATAGAATGGCTTGAAACAAGGTAACCAAAGCATTTTTTCCACAAAAAAATATTAGAGAGTCCATGGTAGAACTTCAGACATTACCACAAAGTAAGGAAATACGTGTGGCAGGGCACCTTTAAAAACAAGCTTAAGACTCACCTATTTAAACAAGCTTTTTTCTTTGTCATTTTGCATGTTTTTTTAAAGTTTCTGTTAACAGTTTTTTGTCTTTTTACAATTTTACTCTTGTGAAGCACTTTTTGACTTTTTGTTCTTTAAAAGGGTGCTATATGAAATAAGCCTATTACTATTATTGGACTCCCTGGAATAAAGTGATACATTAAAACAGGCAGACTATTCCTCTCACCATGGCTTCAGTATGGTTATACCACACTGGTGGTTCATTCTTTCATGCACTTTTGGGTAGATATATCTGATTACTGGTATTAAAAGAAACTGACTTAGGCTAGTTTCCTCTAAGAGGAAAGCACAGCATGTTCTTTAGGGCACTGGAAACTGGGCACTCTCTCGCAGCCATTTAAATAAGCGTTAAACACCAACGGACAGAGAGCTTGACCTGGCCAACCGCTTTACAGAGAGAGTTGTAACTTCCATTTACTGATCATGAGGCAGAAACAGTGAGCGGAGAGCAGGCATGGAACAGCCTGGTTCACGGTGGTGAGGAAGTGGAACTGTATTGACTTTAACTCACGGTTAACTGGGTTAGTGAGCACACAAACTGCTGCAGTAAGCACTCCTGTCATGTTGCTGAGCATGCATGTGTGTATGTGCATGTGTATGTACAGTAAGTGTGTATGTTTAGGACATACAGGCCTGAGGCAACTAGCTAGCATGGGGGCTCAGAGTAGATGAGACAGCCCAATATCAACTTCACCCCTGGTTGTTTTGGAGGGAATGATCATTTTTTTTGTCATTCTTCATTTTCATCGAAAATAATTAACATTGAAAGAAATTTAAATGATTATAGTGTGATTTTTGCGAGGATCTGTACCAAACAAAGATTTTTTTCTTTAGCTGTAGGATACGATTTGTAGGCCGGGACGTCTCTGCACAATTCAGAATTTTGACACATATTTTGCCATTTACAAATGTTGCGCCCCCCTGCGATTTGGATATTGCACTAGTCCATATTGTGATTTCGATACAATTGCGATTAATTGTGCAGCCCTACTTGGGAAGTTGGTATATTGGAGGCAAACCAATCCCTCATCATAGAGAAATGTCCCACATCACTACCTTCAATGCCAGATAAGACACAGATCTATGCAACTATACTTTCTTTGCATTTTGGTACTGTAGATTCAGAATTTTTCAATGAGGGAGAAGGAATAGATGCTTCTGTATGGGCACCTTAAATGCAATTATCTATTAGTCCACTCATTATTATTTAAATGTATTAGTTTTTTAAAACTTAAGAACATGCTCATCACAATTTCCTAAGCTGACATCTTCAAATTGTTTGTTTTATCTAATCAAAAGTCCAAAGCCCCAAAATAGAAAGCAACAAATCCTAACATCTGAGCGGCTGGAACCAGCAAATGTTTGCTAAAATGACGATTGGTGAATTTTTACAATTGCAGTCAATTCATTTCCTGTAGTTCAACTGAAAAGGAAAATAAAACAACGGTACCAAAACGTCTTGAGATAACCCATAGATAGCTCAACCTGCAGTAAAACCTTCATATAGTAAATATATGGATTTAACTGCATGACAATTAAACAACACACACAGTCCTACTACTACTACTACTACTACTACTACTACTACTACTACTACTACTACTACTACTACACACGTCCATGAACCCAGCCGTTTCACATATTGATTAGTGCAAAGCAGGTCATCAATAGACCCAGACAGACAGACAGATAGCAGGATGGGGTCTGAGGAGGGGATCTCTGCTTTGTCGTTTCAATCAGTGGTGTCCCAGAGAGAGGATGGTAATGTGATCACTACACTGCCCACGCCAATCTCTCTCTCGCTGTGCCCTCAATATACACTGCTAAGACTTGAACTGAGGGTGTGGTAGCTGTGGTCTGGTTTCTGTTGGCCCACACTAGGGAAATGATACCCCTATTTTAATGTAGTAGTGTCAATCCACATTTATATTCTGCACTGGTGCCTCCATTCTTAACCCACATGGAAAATGTCCAATTAACAAAGCCATTACTTTCATGTCATCCGCCTTAATTCCACGTGCCATGCATTGTTGTCTCATTGTCCTCCCCTCCCTCTGGACAGCACAGGGCAGAGAAGCAACCCTCCTTAGTGACTTGTGACCTTTGGCCAGTCCTCCCTGGAGGCTCATGTGGTGGCCTGATGACCCCATCTGTGATTAGGACGTCACGACCTCAGGAAAGACATCCATTAACTCATCGCCAGATGAGGTCTTAGCCTTTCACTTAAACCTGTCTAATATAGCCAAAATCAAACAGCAGGAAAAACTCAATTTAATTTCTGAGGGTGAGACTCTATCAATACATGTTTCATTATTATAGTATGAGTCAGAGTAACTTGGTATCTTCGAAACGAAGCTACCAAGTTACTTTTGCTGCAGCAGTCCTCAGATTTTCCTGCTTTATTTGAAGTTGCACATGGCTACACGGCACATTAAGCAGAATCCAACCATATGACGTTTTACAACTGCATGGCATGTCAGTCAAAAGAAAAAGGCTGTTTCTCCAAGTTCCTAAAAAGTCGACTCATTGAAGATGCAACTAACTGTAGAAATATCTAAAAATATAGTCTACTCTGAGCCTCAGAAGTGTGGCTGTCAAACTAAAAATAAGACAAATGGAGCCGATCAGTGATGCTCTGAGCTTGCTGTGCTTGTCCTGGTGTGTAGCTGACAGGCGGTGTGTGACTCAGGTATCTACAGTACAGTGCTGCTGCTGCCACCTCCTGGCAGAAACACCACTCTCAGTAAATAAGATTTGGTCCATCTGTACTGTATATCTACCTACTGACACATTTTACTAATCTAAAATGGATTAGGGCAGCAGCTATCCAGACAGCAAGAACACATTGAAAAGAATGACCTTAATAAAAAAGTTACTTAAAATGTTTGTTGCTACTTACAAATACATGACTGCTGTAGAAAAGTGATGTGGAACCAGCTTGCTGCCTGTGTCAGAGCTGTCATGTCACCCGACCACAGAAACTGAATCTTAAATTTGGTGAAACTATTCTATCTGCATTTTACAGAAATAGTAGTTCTGTATGCGTTTGTTTTAGCACCCCTAGTCTCGCATTACCAGACCTTCCTCCACAGCGCTGCGGTGGAGAGTCTGGCTAGTCCACACAGCATTCCGGGATGGGAGAAAAATGTGCTCTGGTTTATTAGGATTTCTTTAAACCAATCACAATCGTCTTGGGCGGCACTAAACGCCGTACGGAGCAACGGCACCTCTGCAAAATAGCCTCGGGAAGGAACTTGTTTTGGTGGAACATGTGTACGTTCAAAGGTTGTTTTAGTCGTGTAACAGAAAACTCAGATTGGACAGATAGTCTAGCTAACTGTCTGGATTTACCCTGCAGAGATCTGAAAAAGGTTCACCATAGTCCTCATAAATCGACTCGAGAGTTTAAAATGTCAACACAAAAAGCCCAAGGTAACGGATATCCGGCCTACATGAGTGAAATCTGGCGGAATTTCCGTCGGCAACGGAGCAATCCCAGAAGTGGAATATCGTGGATATAGACTATAGCACCCCTAACCCTGACAGGATACTGACAGTTTGAGATGTGGCCTGCTAAAGTATGCCAGTTACTCATACATAAACAAGCTGTGTCAGCACAGAACTAGGAGCAGTCGTACAAAGGCAAGTTGTTGCAGCACAGAGGCTGTTGTCCCACCCACCACATTTCTCTCTTTACCATCAAGAGACAGCCTACTAACACAGCATTTGTGATATGTTGAGGCACTCCTACATAAGTAGATAATAAGCCAGCTACTGTTGCAATCAACTCCGGAAGCTCCGTTTTTAATTTCCTTTAAAAAACTGGTTGCAATTTGAGCTGCTTGTTATGTACCAGGTATGTTTAGTGTCCCTGGGGCCAGTAAAATCATTTCAAACCCTTTGTGGAGTGTACAAAAAGCATGGATGTAATATTTTCATACATACCGTTAAGAATAATGTTGCTTTCATTTGCTGGTTTGAAATTATATGACATATATAGTGGGTCCTATATGTGAAATATTGACTTTTCAGGAGGAACCGGGTCCGTCTCCAGCTTAGCCTGCCTTTGTGGAGAGTTCAATCACCCCTCTGCCCACACCCACCTCCACCAGAATGTACATTATGCCAGTCGAGTCTGTTACTGACACAGAGAGGATATTGTAGACAGATGATACAACACGTCCATTCAAGCCAACAGAACAACCAGCTTGGCTAACATTCTGCCTGCACAGCCAGCCTTTTAACATTTACATTACGTAGACTACTGACTCCCCAAGCTTAATTGTCAACATTGTGCTAGGCTACAGCATAAAGTCAGGGACCAAAACGCTTTAGTGTACAATATTCAGAATACTCCAAAAAGTCTCTAGAAAGTATATATTATAATTATATGTCTTGTGATTTGTATATGAGAGAGTAAAACAGCTTGTCAGAAGAGGATTTAAAAGTTGCTTAGAGAAATGCATCAGTACATATCTTTAAACCACACAGACACAGGTGATTATACCTCATTAGCCATTATTTAATAAGAGTAGGCCTTTTTCAAAAATGGTTGAAAGTTTGAGTTAGAATGAAGCTCTCTATGCATTGCACATGAATGCACAACTATAAAAGGTACAGTAAATCACTGAGGAAGCATGTCAAATTGGTGGATCAAATGGGATAAATATTAGAGCTATAAAAGTCCTGTATAACAGTCCTGTACATTTAAATATTATGACATGGTCTGCATACAAAAACCACACAGCCCTGCATGCTTGAAACAAAATGTTCGTGGGATACCACTGAAGTGACAGCATCCTACAAAACTTCCCGATACTTAGCCTTTATACAATAGGAACAGGTCAACTCTACTCTATAAACATGGTACTGTAAGCCCCCCTTACATCTGCACAGAATGGAGACGCTCCGTTTGAGTTTCAGTAATGGACACAGGGACTGCAGCCAGCTTGTCAGAGGTTGTATGAGATGGGGATTCAGCATGAGTGCTCCCTGTACCATAAACCTAAGTGAGCCGGTAAGTCAATGGAATTAGATGGAGAATGAGCTTAAGTAGCTATCTACATGTGTGCTTGTTATTTAAAAAAAAAAAAAAAAAAAAGTCAGACAAGCAGTTGAAGGGGCTGAACTCCATCAGTTTGACAAATTCATGCCTGTGTACTTTATGCAATGTTTTTATGTTCCTAGTTAGCTGTGTGTACAGCGCTTGACAGCCTGTGTGCCTGAGTGTGTGGAGAAATATTCAGTGAAGTAAAGAACATGATACATAAAAGAAACTTAACACTACTCAACACCATCAGGTTTTACACAAAGAGTAGATTATTGGATTAGATTTTGGAGCACCTTCTTTTGTTTAAATGACAAAAAAATATTTTTATTTATGTTCTGAGACATGAAATTCACATGAGTAAGGGAGCCGATAAGGACACATTTGCCAATTAAAGCTGACTGGTTATGTTAACTATATTATGGTGATTATGACAGCTAATGTAATGCTTCACATTTGTAAGCTATTGGAGAAAGCGACACATTTATTCTTGATAAAACACGTTGGAATCAAATAAAAAATACAGCAGAAGAGAAAATGATATGCATGGTCATTACTCACAGCTGCTCAATCTCTTTACCAAACAGCTGAAAGTGAAAGCTTAACATCAAGCACGATATAACGTTAACATTTATAAAGCCTTAATGGTTTAAACCTACAAGGGCTGACCAGGTCAACTATGATCCCATAGTATTATAACTCCATACAGGATCAGTATCTATAGAACACAGAGGCTCACTGATAATCCCCTGCACAGTACGGCCTTGTCAGTCAGCATCAGTGTGAGGTTTCAAGTACACTTGCAGCACTTACATCTTAAATCCCCTCTTTTTGCTCAACGCTCTGCCTCTTTTCTACTCAGAGAAATTATTTTCAGGAACAGACCCAGGTTAAGAAGATGGACTTAAAACTGCTCGCACCAAGACCTTTTTCAAGCTCTTACCACAATGTGATCCTGCAGAATTAAACACACACAAATCTGATCATTCAGCAAATGCGTTAAAGCGCGTGGAGTGAAACTAGCCAATTGTCTAAGCAAAAAAGAAAAGAAAAAAAAAATACAGTGCAAGTCTTGGATCCTGAGAGAGTTTCCGCGATGAAAACTCAAGAAGTGGTTTCATATAAAGCCAAGTGACGACAGTCGTGGTGCTGGTGGTGGAGCGGGTTATGGAAACAGCGGGAAGGAAAAAAGGGACAGAAAAGAGAACTTGACTTGTATTTGACTCAGACAAGCATATGAATGGGACGATTACATTTACAATACTGTAGATGATTGTCAAATCACCAACAAAATATGTGGAGTTCAAGAAAATAACAACCCTAAACACAGATGAACAGAAGATGAATAGCCCAGTGAATAGAGGGTGTAAACATTTCCTCTTTAGAAGATGGTTAGTTAGAAATAAGTCTATCAGATGAATCACCATTTCTCTTCCTGGGAAGGACGGCAACTGTGCAGCATGGCAAATTTTTACCACATTTTCTTTTTACACACATCGTCACTTTGCAAGCGCTGTACTATGATCTCCGACTTGTATTGGGGAAGATCTGCTCCTCCTTTACTCCTACTAAAAAAAAAAAAGTGGTGAGGACAGAGCGAGTCTGGCCCAGAGAGCACCACACCAGCTGCCTTGCCTCCACCAGCCAAACCAAACTGCCACACATACGCACAGAAACATTGCCACACAGAAATGGAAAATCTGACCCTTTTATGTAATCTTAGCTGCAGATTTATTTTGCTGAAATGAATGAAGTCGTCTTAAGAACCTTTTGTGTCTGCAATAAACTTTCTTAGGAAGTGGGGAAAAGAGTACATTCATACTTTATCAAACATCTTCACTGGCTAAAGACATGTTGGTATATGTGAATGTATGTTACCTAATTTTGTTGTTTTGGCTTAAGGTGCTAAAAGCTATTTTCTAAATGTTTTATTCATGAAAAAAAAAAAAATCCCTACATGAAAATGTACCATCATCAATATTAGCCTCTGACATGTTGATGTTTTTATGACTGCCTATTATGTTCCATAAATATACAAAATTCTACCACTCATGCTTTGAAGTTGTGGAAATCTGAATGTTCATACCTACTAATTACACTGTACCTCTTTCCCAAACTAGCTGTTGGGTTTCACAAATTTAAAAGACATCTTAAAACACTCATAAAAATAATTTCCTAAGTGTTTCCCACTCCCTCCTGCTCCCTCTCATTACCAACTCATTTTGTACTCCTCTATCATTTCCCTTGCTCGGCAAGAACACTGCACCTTAGGAACATGCTCTCATTTACTCAGTTATTAGCATTACTCAATATTCAATCTTAATTATTCAAGCTATAAGATTTCAAAGTTCGACACTTTTCATTACCATTTTAAAGTAATTTGTCTTTCATGCTTCTGCCTCTCCAACTTCTCTCCCACTATCCCTATCCATCAGGACACACCGGCCAGAGAGGTTTATGTCTGTTCAAAGCAGCAGATGTTAGGGACTGGACACACAAGTACTGAGCTGAACTCACTTACTGCAGGTTTTCTGCCAGACAGAGCTCAGCTGATAGCTAAGGTTTGAGAATGGGCTTCTAATTTTAGGCAGGCACACAAACATAAATGTGCAAACACAAACATGAAGAAGCACGTAAATGAATACTGCAGCTCTGGTTCTTCGCAGGAGTTCAAATAGATGATGCACGCACCCACTTGCTGTCGTCTATATGGCCTTATAGCCACAGGCGGGCTGTCAGAGGGCCAAAATATGGAACAGATAGCTGATCTCTTTCACCAATCTGTTCAGACAGGCAGCTCTGCTCCGCTTCTCACACGGTCACTGCAGCAAATCAAAAACAGAACCGAGCAGCGTAGCTGTGCTTTCAAAGTATTTTGGAGTTTGCATAGGAGACCGTTTGAGACTGTAAAAGACAAAAAGCACCAAGTGTCTTACAGCTGGGCTCGCTAGCTTTAGCTTGCCTCTGGGACTTGAGGAAGTTTTTGTTTGGTTTGGTTTCATGCACGCCTCATGTTTCTTGAGCCCCTGGGGCCACGTACGAACCAGGTGAACCTGGAATGCATGGTTTCTCTGGTGAGAGCAATACAAACATCAGCAAAATTTAACCACTACTAAAGAAATTGAACTCATGTGTATGCTTTATTATTCCCGGTCAGATAAAAAAACAGCCGTCATCCTTTAAAGGTTTCCTTAAATAGAGAGTTAGGCCTAAAAGCAACCATTAATGCTGGGTGTGGGGGGCACAGGGGCTGACGAAGGATTTAATGCACATGGTAAGCAGTTAAGCCATAGCCTAGAAACTGTATACCCAGAACAGATGCTAAAGTGAAATTTGTATAATTTTCATAGATGCAAGAAAAAAGTGACAATGTGCATACAGTATTTTACAGTAGTATTGTCAAAAGTTTAAAAAAAATAAGTATAAATGCAAAAACTACACGATTAAAAAAAATCGGAGCAAACTTTTCTAAGTCCATAGGCATTTAGATTAGAGATGTTGCTCCGATACTGCCTAAAACGCTGGTATCGGTATCAGGAAGTACTGAGTTTATGCACCGATCCGATACCACGTAATAAAGCCCTAAAGAAAATCTACGTTAAAAGTAGTTTATTTATGTTCTTTTTCCGTTATAACTGACTGTCAAACTGCATAATAAAAGAAAGTTCTGTGGCATTCATGTTTCACAAAGACTTTAACCTGAGCCAGACCAACAACAAAGATAGAAATAATATCACATCCATACAGTGATAGTAGTATACAGTTGTTAAAATATAATAAAATATATGACACACTGGTATCGGATCAGTACTCGGTATCGGCCGATACGCAAGTTCAGGTATCAGAATCGGTATCAGGAAGCAAAAAATGGTGATAGTCTTATTCAAATCCACTTGTTCTGCTCGTCTCCCCAGACAATAAAATAACTCTGTAAATGAACATGTGAGCATGCGTTCACATATAGTTTGAATATGTTGCATGGAAAATATCATGGTGTGTCACATTGAATCACAACATCGAAAGCCAACTCACTATGTTATCACGAAAGTTACATGTACAGCCAAACCTTTTCAGCGACCTCACACTGACACACACATACACACACCAGACACACAGAAATCCCAGTGAAATGTATCTTATCTATAATCCAATGTAATTTCTAGTTAACAGTGGACTGACTGGATGGAAGACTATTTGACTGAGCTCACCAACTGCCGATTAGGCCACAGAGGCTGGCGAAATAAACATTTCTCTCACTTACTCAACTCTAGGTACTTGAAACTTTCTCAGCCCTTGGACAAATATAGTTTCTGCCTTGAAAACCAGGCGAACGAAGAAAAAAAAAAAGGCTAATGCAGTCCAGACCACCCTAGCGAAAAACAAATCTAACCATGGTGCATCAAGCCTGGGTGCAACCAACATCTAGAGTAAGACAGATAAAGATTGAATCCAACAGCATTTAAAGCAAATCTAAGGACTGTGTATCAAACAAACACTTTTACATATGTCAACATACAACATTTCTAATTTTGGGAAAATTGCTCTAATTATACTACAATATTATAAAAAAAAAAAGGTATGTTGTGAGTAACAGAGAATTCAGTTGGTCGGTTTGTTGCATTAAGCTTTGGGCTCGGGTCAGATTATTTTCAAATGTAAACATAATGTAACTCAAATTCGGCAGTACCAAGCGGGTTTAGTGAGGTCAGGTCTGAAAGGCTCTAGTTAGAGATCAGGTAGGGAAAGACAGAACACACTATCCGTTTGTCATCTCTCTTTATCCTCTGTCAACAAATTTTTTTATTTTTTTTTAAATATAGCTTTTATAGCTGCTATTATATAGGAACAGAAATTTAAAAGGTAATTTAGAGACCTAAGTGGTGCTTCTTGCTATTTTTAAGTTCAAAGTCATTGATGTGAAGTCCAACTTCTTCTTAGAAAATGCATGCAAGTACAAAAGCACATTATGGCATGTTTCATTCACCACCTTGCATAGTCATCACATTATTGTTGTTGTTGATGGCAGATACAGTAAGTGATCACTGACTTCACTAAAACGTAACCTCACTTTAACTGTCTCACAGGATTTGTGTGTGGAAGTTGTGCCTATATGGAAAGATCAATGTGTCTCCATCTGCTCCTCCGACATGCCTACTTACTGCTGCGTCTGCTCAGTTGCTGAGTTAATGGACTTTCTCTTGTGAAGTACAGCCCCACTTCTCCTTCTTCTAAATCCACTGTCAATCAGCCATTGAGGCTGATCTAACCCTTATCAATGAATGGGACTGGGTGGGCACCTGGACCTCCAATTGGGAGCAGACTTCCCAGTTCCTGACTTCTGCTCTAATTGTCATAGCATCAGGGGAAAGCAATTTGAGGGCAATAAATTGTTTAAAAATACAGCACAAGGGTGGAAATCCGCATGGCTTTTAAAATAGCTTATTTTGTTACTGGCGGTGAATCAATTCAAGTGAATATTGTACAATTTAGATGGATTTTAGTCTCGCAAAGATGTTCATTGTAATTCATAGGGACACCATGGATATGTATCTCTCTGAAATGCTTAAAATGTCAGCTTTCAGAGGCAACCTGTTGCTGCTGCCCCTTTGGCAATTGTTCAGTTCATGAGCACTGGAAATATCACATTTTTTCACCACTCAACTAGAGGCCTCCTGCTAGCTAGTTTTCTTTTTCCAAGTCGTTTCTTTGTTGCAAGTTGGCTGAATTAATATTGACAAGTAGTAAGCTATTATGGTTGGTTTATTTCTTTCTGTGTTAGACTTTTACTTACTCGTTTGCTCCCACTTATCAAGCACATACCCATTATAGATAGTATAATCTAAAATAAGATGAAAAAGAAGACATTTAGGCAGAGTACTTTATTTAGCAATATTTTGGCAATCATTAAGGCCAAAGAATATCTCGGCCGATATTAGGCATTTTCCAAACTATCGGTATCGGCATTTATAATGGCCAATACATGAATATTTAAAAAATAAAATAAGAACAGACGAAACACCCTTCAACCATGTTATGAGTGTTGGCGTTGCATAGTTTATCCACCAGAGGGCGCTCTACAACGTCCCTTTTGGCAACACTCTTGTTTAACCCTTTACGTTTCATATCTTAAGTTTGTATTTTTATACATTTTATTTATCAGAACTTTAATATATTTTGATGTTCCTCTCTTCTGTTGTGACAATAAAACAAACAAGTTTATTTTTAAACTGCATTATCATATTATTTTAGTGAGGACTCATAAATAACTACAAATAACTAATGTTAGGGAAATCTGTTCATGTTTTGTTACGCGTTTCTGGATTTTTTTTTTAAATATACAGTGAGGAAAATAAGTATTTGAACACCCTGCTATTTTGCAAGTTCTCCCACTTAGAAATCATGGAGGGGTCTGAAATTGTCATCGTAGGTGCATGTCCACTGTGAGAGACATAATCTAAAAAAAAAAATCCAGAAATCACAATATATGATTTTTTAACTATTTCTTTGTATGATACAGCTGCAAATAAGTATTTGAACACCTATCAGCTAGAATTCTGACCCTCAAAGACCTGTTAGTCTGCCTTTAAAATGTCTACCTCCACTCCATTTATTATCCTAAATTAGATGCACGTGTTTGAGGTCGTTAGCTGCATAAAGACACCTGTCCACCCCATACAATCAGTAAGAATTCAACTACTAACATGGCCAAGACCAAAGAGCTGTCCAAAGACACTAGAGACAAAATTGTACACCTCCACAAGGCTGGAAAGGGCTACGGGGAAATTGCCAAGCAGCTTGGTGAAAAAAGGTCCACTGTTGGAGCAATCATTAGAAAATCGAAGAAGCTAAACATGACTGTCAATCTCCCTCGGACTGGGGCTCCATGCAAGATCTCACCTCGTGGGGTCTCAATGATCCTAAGAAAGGTGAGAAATCAGCCCAGAACTACACGGGAGGAGCTGGTCAATGACCTGAAAAGAGCTGGGACCACCGTTTCCAAGGTTACTGTTGGTAATACACTAAGACGTCATGGTTTGAAATGCATGGCACGGAAGGTTCCCCTGCTTAAACCAGCACATGTCAAGGCCCGTCTTAAGTTTGCCAATGACCATTTGGATGATCCAGAGGAGTCATGGGAGAAAGTCATGTGGTCAGATGAGACCAAAATAGAACTTTTTGGTCATAATTCCACTAACTGTGTTTGGAGGAAGAAGAATGATGAGTACCATCCCAAGAACACCATCCCTACTGTGAAGCATGGGGGTGGTAGCATCATGCTTTGGGGGTGTTTTTCTGCACATGGGACAGGGCGACTGCACTGTATTAAGGAGAGGATGACTGGGGCCATGTATTGCGAGATTTTGGGGAACAACCTCCTTCCCTCAGTTAGAGTATTGAAGATGGGTCGAGGCTGGGTCTTCCAACATGACAATGACCCGAAGCACACAGCCAGGATAACCAAGGAGTGGCTCTGTAAGAAGCATATCAAGGTTCTGGCGTGGCCTAGCCAGTCTCCAGACCTAAACCCAATAGAGAATCTTTGGAGGGAGCTCAAACTCTGTGTTTCTCAGCGACAGCCCAGAAACCTGACTGATCTAGAGAAGATCTGTGTGGAGGAGTGGGCCAAAATCCCTCCTGCAGTGTGTGCAAACCTGGTGAAAAACTACAGGAAACGTTTGACCTCTGTAATTGCAAACAAAGGCTACTGTACCAAATATTAACATTGATTTTCTCAGGTGTTCAAATACTTATTTGCAGCTGTATCATACAAATAAATAGTTAAAAAAATCATACATTGTGATTTCTGGATTTTTTTTTTTTAGATTATGTCTCTCACAGTGGACATGCACCTACGATGACAATTTCAGACCCCTCCATGATTTCTAAGTGGGAGAACTTGCAAAATAGCAGGGTGTTCAAATACTTATTTTCCTCACTGTATATTGGCCCATATATCGGAATATTGGATTTTTAAATCACCAAATATTTGTATTGATATTGGCCTTAAAAATCCTATATCGGTCGGGCTCTAGAAGGAAAGTGATGTGACATGTCCCAGTAGCTGTGTGTCAGCTATGGTTCTGATAAGAATGGAATGAGTGGCAATGAATTGATCTGATAGAAGTGTGTGATAAATGCTGACTGTGTCAAAGGGCAGGCCAAACACTGTGCAGATAAGAGCAGCATGTACAGTATTTAAACATAAAGGACAAAACTTTAAAACGGCAGTACTTTAAAACACAAATGCATAAATGGCATGAGTCATATTGAGTATTCCCAGATGAAAATGTATCTATTCTGCCACAAGCAGTTGGTTTCAGTTGAACATTTGGTTACCGTAGCAACATCTACTGGCCCAGTCCAATGCTGCTTAACTGACATAGTTAGGCTACACCCAGCCTTTTGTCAGATCTGTAACCAAGCAAATACTGACATTAGGGTTGCCACCCGTCCCTTAAAATATGAAATCGTCCCGTATTTCAAAATAAAATAGTGCGTCCCTTTCCTGTAGAAGCCACAAGTCCGTATGAAATCAACTTTGTGTTAAGAAAAATATCTTTGTTGTCCTTTATTTTTCTGCATGAAAGGTGGCAACCCTAACTGACATGCATCTTTGATCTACCCCTAAAATACCATCGTTGGGACAATATTTGTAGGTATTCTTTTATGACAGCTGTTTAGTGATTGTTGATTTGTTAATTTAAGTATTTTTGCATCAGTTTACTACTAACCAAGCTAGCCATTATACTAGTTGAGACTAATGTGTTGCTATCACAACATTTTAAGAACTGTTAACTGTTTATTGTTGGGCTAAGATACATTTTACTGAATTTACTTTTAATCTATTGTGGACTGTGTTTACTGGGGCAGCAACTAACGATTATTCTTATTATCGAATAATCTGCTGATTACTTTCTTAATTAATCGATTAGTCATTTGTCTAAGAAAATGGTGAAAAATGGCCATCAAAAATTCCCAAAGCCCAAGGTTACGTCTTCAAATATCTTGTACATCACCCAAAGATATTCAGTTAACAATCAGGGCAGACTAAGAAAACCAGAAATTAGGCTAAAAAACATTCGAGAAGATGGAACAAAATCATTTTGGTGTTCTTCTTTTCTTTAAAAATGACTTTAAACTTTTAATAATGTATACTTTATTAATCCCACAAGGGGAAATTATAATGTTTTCACTCTGTTGTTATTACACACATTACACACAGGCCTGAATTACACACACATGCTCAGTACCTATACATGCACTAAGGGAGAGATGTCAGAGTGAGGGAGCTGCCCATGGAAAGGCGCCCCGAGCAGTTGGGGGTTCGGTGCCTTGCTCAAGAGTACATTGGCAGTACCCAGGAGGTGAATCGGTTATTAAAATAGTTGCAGATTCTTTTTCTCACTCGACTAATTGATAAATCAACTAATCGCTGAAGCTCTAACGTTTACTAATCTAGTCTTACTTCCTATGGGGACTTGTTGATCTTTCACTGATCGATGATGCTTTGTTTCTTCCTGGCATTTAAGGGACAACGTTACTGATGTGACAGCTAATCTATACTTTTGTGAATCCAATTTTCTCTTACTGTAAAAATTAATTTCAACACCTTTGGTCTAACACTTGAAATCACTATCATTGAGTGTGTTATCCAATAATGGTTTCACTGTTGCACAATTGCTTACAGTAAAAACCTAAAACGTTTCTGTGCACCTATAAGGCATAGTAATATACGTATTGAAGGCTAGGCCATCTAACCCTGCCATATGTACAACAAAAAAAAAAGAAAAGAAACTCCCATGATTTAAATAATAGTGTAGCTTTAGTCAAGCTACTTATGTGTCTGCAATGCCCCAGCTCCAAATAAGGTTTCTCATTAAACACAAATCTTGTGACCCCATTTCTTCCTCTAAGTCGCTCTCCCCCACAGTCTTTTTTAATCTCTTTCACATTAAGGCCCACATACACACATTTCATCGTCCACTACCAGAGATGTTCACAAGTCATTTTTTGGAAGTCCAAGTCAAGTCTCAAGTCTTTGAGCTCGAGTCCAAGTCAAGTCTCAAGTCTCTGGCCATCTGATCTGTCCCTAACACTGTATTGTTAAATCTTAAGAATTCAAAGCATGTCCTGTAGCTACCATCCATACAGTACAGTAAAGTACAGTACAGTATCAAAATCAGTTGTAGGATAACTTTATGGGGTCTACTTAGCACATCCCTCTAGCCCTCGGACCTGGTGAAATATTAACCTAAAGCTGTCACATCATATGGATACAACTATAAAGATACAATGTGCCTGTTCCCAGCATTAGCACAACACTTTGCGATGGTTAGCTTGTTACCTGTGGTGGTATATGCTAAATGTATCGTCTCTTTCACTCAGAAAAATCTAATGTCGAAGTGGAAATCAAGAGAATAGTGGCAGCACCACACCAGTTACAGAGCAACATGCATCTCAGTGTCAGTCCAAATTACACACAATAAGCAGTTTGAACTCACTGATGTAATGCCATTTATTTATTTTCTAAGTGTTAGTACGCTCAGTGAAACTGAGTCCAGCGCGAGGGAGAGCCGTCTCAGAGGAGGAGAGGTTAGTGAGGCCAGCGTCTCCACGGCAGGTGACAGTACGCACGGATTCGCTGCGCCACGCATGGATGAAATAATGAAATAGTAAATAGGACTACAGTAACAGAATTATGTGCAGAATTAAGACAGTCAAGACGGCCTAATGTTTGGTGGACCGGGTACACCTTGTTCACTTAATAGCCTACAAATCATCCACGGGATCAATTATGCATCACATGAGTTTGCCCACCCGACACACCGTTTGTTCCTGGGGAGATGGATCCGTGCGTCCCGCCTCCAGTGCGCCATGGATGTCTGAGCCTCAGCAACTACTAACTATAAAGATACAATGTGCCTGTTCCCAGCATTAGCACAACACTTTGCGATGGTTAGCTTGTTACCTGTGACGATATATGCTAAATGTAACGTTTCACTTTCTTAGCGTGTGAGTGACTGACCTATCTGGGTGCGTTTTGAGATGCCTGATGAAGTCCGACGTTGTTGATCCGGCATCATTTATCTTGGTGCCACACACCTCGCATGTAGCTGTTGGCTTACTGCCACTGTTTACCAAGTTATTGAAAGCAAAACTAATGACAAAAGGCACAACTCCGGGAGGACTTGGTGTCGCCATCGTCAATGTATTTTTATGTGCGAGTGCATGCACATAAGGCTTAACGCATGCGTTACGTTGCACATTATGGCAAAGGGCAGGGGACATGGGGACATGCAGCTCGTCATAGGTTTTCCCAACGTATATGCGCCAATAAAAGAAAATAGAAATACATACATACAGGCATACATTTAGATTTAAAAAGCAATAATTGCATGAAAACATGTTGTTGACGAGTCTCGAAGCTCGAGTCTGAAGTCTTTTGGGTCGAGTCCGAGTCAAGTCTGAAGTCAGCCGTTTGTGCGACTTAAGTGCGACTCGAGTCCAAGTCTCAGACTCGAGTCCCCATCTCTGTCCACTACCACACACATTGCCACTCAGTCATTTCAATATAAATGGCTGTAAAACTTTCAAGAAAAACACTCCCTGTGTGACAACAGTGACTCTGAAGTATATTGAAAAGACACCAAGAGCGATACACTGTTTTATTTTCAATACTGGATGCACGCAGGTATGACGTGGGTGAGACATTTTCCATCTTATGCTCTGGGTGAGAAGCTTTTCTTTATAATGAATGAGCCGTCAAGTTTGGGTTCCTAATTCATGGTTTATTACAATCGTGGTGCAACAGGCGGGAAGTTCAGGAAATCCAGCTGTCACATTCCCGGCATTCCAGAGGTGAGCACTCTGCATTCTTTTCAAACTTGTCAGCAAAGGAGTTGACCGAACAACCCAACAAGTGAAATTCAAACCAAGCCAGTCTACAAGGGTATATCCCTCGTCATGACAATTCAGAGCTCACCTGGGTCAACCCGGGAGCAATGCTTAACAATTACCTTAAGTGCTAGAAATGGGCGGGGCATTTCACGTCAACTGCCTGTAAACAGTCACTATTCAGTGAACAGCTGAACATCACACTCCAGTCCATCTGTATACCAGCAGAACTCATATTTTGTTGATGTTTTATTTTATGATTGTTTCGCAGTGATTACGTTCTAAAGCACAAATAACTATCAAACACTTCTCAGATGATTTTGTGCAGAGTGATTCTCCTCCTCTGCATATTTATTGCAGCAGCAGGAAAAGGAAGTAGGTTACTCTAGTATTGATTTCTTTTTTAAATTTAAGACGAGGGGAGAACATTTCTCTTTGTTTGATTTGAAGTTGGGCTTTGTTTGTTGGCTTCAGGACTCATTTTTTAAAAAGAGAAAAAAAGAGAGTGATTCACTCTACCCAGCAGCCGCACTAAACTGCAGTCTGCAGACGGGTGTCAGAGAGAGGGAGTGACAGCGGCAGTGCCGAGAGAATTAAACAAAACGTATTTTCATACGTTTACATTCTACGCTGGGTTTTTACAGGCAGTTTTGCCTGTAAAACTCCGCTACCGCTCTGCAAAAGGCCGACAGGTGAACGTCCAGGCACCCACTGCCAGCGGACTGTTGGGAAAGAAATTGAACCGCTCCACTCTGCTGTTGTTGAAGCTGCCTGTGAAAATCCTAGTTTTATACAGTCAAGGGTGAAAACTCAGCATAAAGCACAGTGAGAGAAAATTATGTTGTTGTTTTTTCAAGGTGTACGGCGACCTGTGACAACAGCCCCACTGTCATTTCCAACCAATCACATCATTTGTCCCGCCCCGGCTGTTAGCGACCCAGGTCGTGCACAATTCACATTGAAATCGACCTTAGTCTACCCTGATCAAACCCAAGACGAGTAGATCGAGGGTTACCCCATTCAATCACACAGTCAACCTGGGTATAACCCTGATTGAGTCATCGGTGTGAAAGGGGTATGAGTGAAAGACTAAAATATGCGAATCAACATGTAGACGAGCAGCAAAATGATTGAATAAAAGAATTCATTTCTGATCAAGCAGGGACACAAGTGAAAGAGGGAGGGATTAAAAAAAGACTGCTGAAACGAAACGAGCAAATAAAATAACTGGACAAGAGGCGAAAATTTCAGTGAATGACTAAGCAATTGAGCATGCAAAGGATGGAATAAACGATTGAATAAACCACTAAGTAAGCAAATAAGTGATTCATAAAGTGATTAAGACAGCAATTGAGTAAAATGGGTGACTAAGGGATTGAGTAAAATAATGTGAGTCAAAATAATGGATAGTTCAATAATCAACCTGACAAGACAGCGGTTGTGTTGCTTGTGCTTGCAACATGCATTTTATCATCACCTTGTAGAACTTGCACTACTCATAAGTCTTTGAATACCAAACCACCCGTGCCTCAGGGAAATACATCTACTGTATGCTTCACAATGCTCACAAACTATTTCATGTACTCCAGCTCTGGTTAACCATATGTTGCTCAATCACACTGTTGGCCACCAGGTGCATACTTCGCAATTCCACGCAGGCTACATGTGCCATTAGTGGAACATCGGTTACTGCACAAACTTGCAGATACCTATATATGGAGCGTACATTCCTGTACTGTAACATGTAAGTATATACAGAGGTCACTTAAAATGTTCAAAACATCCATGAACCAATGAGACCAGCACATATTTCTACACAATGAATATGTTTTACATCTAATTCTGATACTTGGTAAGAGTGACCAAGTTAACAAGTGACTGTGTGCACAAACACATCAGGACTAAACAATGACGAGGTAGAAGAATCTGTCATTTCTAGTCTGGCTTCATTTTTGTAAAAAAATGCGAAAAGTGAAAGGCAAATTAACTTGGCGTCGATCTCTCAGACAGCAACATTGTCCGTATAAAATCTAGCAGCAAGCGTCTTGTTTTTACTTAACGATACACTGTGGTATGATCCCTTATCTGCATGTCCAAAGTTAGCTTCACCTGCAATAGATTAGCGTATCTCTCTTTTTGAATATTAAAATAACAGGTAAACTGCTGCACTTAGTGTTTGAGACATGTTGAAACGAGATAAGGATAGTAGATTAAAAAAAAAGATCAGATTTTCAGACAAAATATTTCAATGATGTATTTAAGACTGGTACAGCAGAAACTCATATCTGCTGTTCTACTTTTGCATTTTTCCTACGTAACAGAATTGACATTTTTAGCAACACATAAACTCTACACATTTATATACTAAACCTTATGTACAACTTTTAAAAGAGACCCATAATGAAGAGACAAAAGAGACAAAAATATATATGTGGACAATTGCTAACTTTCTTATCAACTTATTCATTAATACCAATACTGTTTTTTCAAGGCCGATACCGATCATTAGTAGTTAATGAAACCGATAACCGATTTTTGGAACCGATATGCATTTACAGTGAAAATGGGTCATGTCAATGAAAATGCATTTAGGTCAAAATTAGGATTTTGGAATGTTACATACTCCAACACAAAACGTTGTTCAAATGCTTTAAGCAATTATTTAATAAATTTGAAACTTTCAACCTAATACACAGTAAAATATAGTCAGATAGTGTTGTGGGCGGGACATTAAGTCAGACTCAGTGGTGAGGGAAACCGAAGCAGAGGGACAGACACAGAGCTGTGGCCGAGCCAAAGTAGCGCACTTTTTAATGAATTAACTTTATCGGTTATCAGGCAAATAAAACGCCGATACAGATCATCTGCAAACTGCCAAAAAACGGGCAGATAATCGGTCTATCCCTACGATACAGTATATCACTCAAAGTAAGAAAAAGCAAAGCATTTGAACACAATTTAAACGATTGTTTGTTTTTTTCCAAACGGCTGTGTAATAAGCTGCTAAAATATTAACACACTGGTTTTGTTTACAAAGAGGTGAGGTGTTGGGGCAGAGTTGAATGGGAAGCGGGCGGCAGGCGGCAGCGCTGCATTTCTGTTGTGATGTGGACAGTGACTCAGTGTTTCCACAGTGGGATCTGCCAAACAATGGGCCTCCCACAACACTGCTTCTGTCAGCGCTCAAGACTTGATCACACTCAATGGGAGCATCTGGCAGCCAGTCAATTTCAAATGGATGGGGTTTGACAGTTGATGCAGACTTCTTTGCTAGTTACAGCTAAGCAGGAAGTATGTTTGTGATCCAAGTGACTGATGGATTAACAAATTTTGGATACACTTGGTGGGTGAAGTGGCACACTTGGCAGAAACAACCAAGGAGTAAGCCTAACTGTATCCATTACCCACTTCCAGTACCAGTGAATCTCCCTTTACTACAATGTTGGGTTTTTTGTCTGTTTGACTACAATTTTCATGAAAAAAATGTGTCTTATAGCCCTTTAACATTTGCTTTCAAATATTAAGTACTTCTCTATAACGTTAAAAATCATAAACAATACCGATTTTGGATCAAATATTGCCAACTTTTGATCTGAGTACTGAAGTAGGTGTCATCAACTTTTCCAACTAAGCCATGTCAACTTTAAACCAGAAATGGAGATGTGAAATAACCAGAGCTGCTCTAACTTTGGTAGAAAAGTGTGCGTTCATGTCACTTACGGCGTTTTTTCCATTACCTGGTACCTGCTCGACTCGCCTCGAGTCTACTCGCCTTTTTTGGTTTTCCATTACGAAAAAAAGTCCCTGGTACTAGCTAACAGATACTTTTTTTTAGTACCACCTCCGTCGAGGTTCCAAGCGAACTGAGGCGATACCAAAGGTGACGTGAAAAACTTCAGACTACTGATTGGTCGGAGAGAGTCGTCACTAATCAATGCGTCATCATTGCTAGCGACAGACAGGGGTGTCCTCAACAAACCCGCCATTTTTAAATACTTTAGCCAGCGGTGTTTTATTTTTGCTGCCTCCAGCTACTTTTGAAACTAAATTTGTCTTCTGGTTGTGGTAACAGCCACATGCCGAGAATCAAAAACAACACACCTTCGACGTTCTGTGTGTGTGTGTCGCGTTAGGTCACAGCAGTTTCCTGCGGCGTCGCTATGACGACCAGTCACGCTCGCCTCACGCATGAGGCGGTACTAAATCTGCAATGGAAAATGGAGGACGGGGCACCGCGGCTGAGTCGAGTCGAGCCGAGCCGAGTAGAGCTGGTACTAGCAGTGGGTAAGCGCCATTATAGTAAGCTGACTGAGAAAATAGGTTTCCAGGGCCTTTAAAGATTGCTCATTGATGCATAATATGCAAATGTGTTATGATGAAGGGTGAAGAAGTGTGGCCACATACAAGAATAATAGTAACTGAGCTGGAATCCCTTGGTGAGACTACAATTTTATGGTCCCACGCTGGAAAAGTTAAAGACTATATACAAAGTCTTGAAGGATGTGTAGCAGGTGTGCCTCTTTGTATAACTTTCTACCTGTGCACTTTGCCAAGAGCTACAAAGTGGCTTCCAAAAAAAATCTATGAAAAACATATGAAAGGTGGAGCTCCAAAAAAAACTTTAAAAACAAGAACACTCAAACTCAAGTCAAATCATTTTTGTCACATTGATCGGTTAAGTCAGGAGTTGTGGCTTCATCAGGATAACGCTCTTAAAGACCTTGGGCTGACAAAGCCAGTGCAAAGAAAAGCTCAATGTTACAACATTACGCGTTGTAATTGTTTATTCAGACATATTCTGATTCTATTTTTACAAATCTGGGCACATTATGAGAACATTTAGAGATTCACAGTGAAATGAAAAAGGTTCGCTCTGCAATATTTAGTTAATTATCTAGTCATTTCCTCTCACACAAACACAGGACACGCGCTACAAAACATATTCTTGGTACGTCAGGGCCCTAAGAGACAGGATAAACACTCTTTATGTCTAGTAACTGTTTATAAAGCTAAACATAGGAAGGTATATCAGGAAGGTATATCAGCTTTAAATGGTGGATCTGAATTAGTCATGCCTCGTAATCACTTCTCATTGTGTCACTGTGTGCCGCTGCTTTACAAAACTCAAACAACTCACAGACCGGTCACGCATACAAACAGTGGAAATGACGCACAATAGCCACGCAGACAAACACACAGAAGCATTTTTAATCTGTGGTCCTGACTCATCTCAACAGGCTGCATAACTCACTGTCAATAGCTCAGACCTCTGGAGAGAATTTCTGCTCTAACCTTGCCCCGTTCTTGACATTTTTTTCTCTTGATGGGCAAAACATAAAGACAAGATAAAAATAAGACAGCACATCAGTTCTTTTTCCAGGTTGTGTTCCCTCGTGTATCAGCACTGCTTGGCTACTGTAAGGAATGCTGCTGCTGTTGACTACAGCCCAGTCTCTGAGGGATTTACAGGGCAGGATGTTTGAAACCTATGTACTGTCTGTGCTCTACTGAACACTCTCCAAAAGGGAACATATTGTATTGCTGCGGCAACAAACAACAGTATTCAAGATCCTGAAGGTCAAAAATGCAACAACAAGACGTCGCATGTGTGTAACATTGAAACATCTTATTTGCATTTTTGCAACCTGTTTGGAGAGATAGTTGGGCAAGGAACAGGTTTGTTTTGCCGCGTAGACCTCGATAGTGGCTGATTGAACTGATCTCAAGCATTATCTGGGATAACCTCCATGGCGAGAAGAGCTCAGTGCTTTAAAAGATAGGCAGTCCCGTCACCGAATAGATGGGATAAAAGAGGCATTAATTATAAAAGAATATCCCCATAATTTGTTGCAGTTAAGCTATTGTGAGAGAAGGGCCTTTGGTTGCGTTGGCCAGAAGGCAACCCAACCACAGGCTTTATATTTTGAGTGAGAGTGTAACTTTTTCTTGATTTGAGAAGCTCTCACTTTTCTTACCATGAGCTGAATTTGGGAAGATAATCAGTTTATTACTTTTTTCCCTAATTCTGAATACTTAATAATATGTTAAAGAAATGTATCTCTGAGACATAATGTGTGAGTTTCCAAAGAGACATCCAATATTAGGACGGAGAATCTTGTGAGCAGTAGATTGTAAAAGTGATTTAAAAAAAATGTGTATTTAAAAAGATAGCATTTCATTTATCATTCCTAAGATAAATGTAAGAATTAACCATGATACTGATTTCTGGTGACATCACACAGCCCTAGGACCATTGTTGCCAAATTTTACTTTTTTGATGCTTTTTAACAGCTGATAGATATACTGGTTCAATCCCAAAGTGAGCCCTGAGGACTAAGGACTAAAGACTCACAGACTTCATTGATCCCAGGTGCTAAGTGAGTGAGTGTGTGAGGCCACATGGGCTCAGATAGGTATAAATGGGATTGGGACAGCACTTCACGAGATCACGTTACCTTGGCGACGTTTAATAACAAAGATGTTGCTGACACTTGCCGGTTTGGGAATTTTCATTTTAAGGTTGTTGCTTTCCACACGGCCAAGGCACAGGAGACGGCTGCCTGATTCAAAAAATTTTCAAACTCTTGTTTTACAAGCTGGTCAACAGGTTGGCCTGTGTTCCGTGGTCGTGTGTCGTGCTGTTGTTTACCTTTGTAATTTCCGGATTTCCCTACGGTATCCGCGGAAAACGTCACAACGCTTTGAACTGTGGGTAATTCCCTTTGGTGAAGTCTGCATCGATGCAGACTCACGGAAAGGGCTCGGTAAGCGTGTACTCAAACCCTCACGCCCTTTGAAATTCGACATTGGGACAACCCTAAGCCCTTACGAATTTCGCGAGAACGCGCACCAAAGTCCGTGAGTCCGGACTTTGGGATTGGGCCATTGTGTTCCAGAAATATGTACGTTTCTGTGTCAGGTTTGTGTAGAAAGATACTATACCTTCTCTGCTTAATGCAAAGGCAGCATAGCTTTACACAATGCATGAGGACAGTGTAACACTATCTATCTATAACACACAACATATGGCTGATAAAGAGAGGGAGACGGTGTGTTTGTGTGTGCTGCAAGTTCAAATTGCTTTGATGTGAATGGGAAATCTCCACCGCACTCTGTCAATTCCTTAAATTGTATGCTTTTGAATTTGGTAAGGGGAAGAGGGTTGAATTATAATTTGGGAAGGGGCACACAATAGGCATTATAAAATGCCATTTACAAGATTTTCCTGCATACCAGCACTGCTAAGCTACTGGAGGGAAACACACAGCTGCTGGCATCAGTCAGGTCGCTGTGGACTAGACTGTCAAGGGGATTTTTGTGACTTATATGCAAAAAGTTTGTATATCTAAACTTAATTCTACTTTTAACATGTACTCACAGCTGTCACTTTCGCCAAATATGATTCTCCAAAATGCAAATATTTAAATGGTCATTTAGACTATTTCTCTTTTGTTTATATATATATATATATAAAAAAAACAAAAAAAAAAACAGTTGCCATAAGAGTAAAAGCTATAGTATTATTTTGTAAGCACCTGAAGATGTGGGATATCAGGTTGTATGGGTTAAAACGCTATTATGTTGTTTTATATAGCAATAAAGAGAAACAATGGGATATTCATTCAGGTAAAAACATTGAGGAGTATTGCTGTATTAGGGGATTAAATTGCCAATTCATATAGTGGCTCTTGTGGCATTTTAAAGATGGATAATTGTGCAGAAAATGAAAATGGCATGACATTATTTCTGCAGCCTGCCACTGAGTTATCATGTGTAATTTCATAGTCAGGTTGACCATACATCTTTACTGTGTTCTGCTTATATACTTGTGGTAGAAGGCCTTTTCTTTAGGCCTGGACAATATATTTTAACAATTACATTGCATACATTTGGTGAAAATATAATTCATAATCATAAAATATAAAAAAGAAAAATATATAAATTTTCTTTTCGTATATCATTCAGACCAAAACATTGTCCCCTTGCACACAAACACACATTCAAACTTTGACATAAATACCCTTGGAGCACAATCAGTGCAGGACACTCGCACACAAACTGGAGGTATCTGCTGCTTTCCTTTTTCTGACACACATTCCAGACCAGTTTTGCAAGGTTATAAAACTGCTTTAATAAGAGTACTGTGGCAACAGGTTCTTACGAATGCTACTTCTTGGCCTACTTCTACTCGGAGGGAACCAGAACAGTAAAAGAGCCACGATTGAAGGATTTCTGGTATCATGCCCTTTTAGTGCTGAAACAATAGACTGAATCTGAATCTGACTAATCAATGTATAATTTTAAGTTCTTTGTCAAGTAAAATACAGAACATTCGACTGGTCACAAATGTCAATATTCTGTCCCAACTGACAAATGTCCCCCAACTCATTTCCTGGTTCTCCTTCTCCATTAACAACATTAAACCAAGGAGAGAGTTAACTTAACCTGCTACAGATTTCCCACCGTGGTCAGAAAGCACAGGGGAGACACTTTGTTTCTCTCACTGCCTCTAGAGTCGCTACTCCCTCCGAAGCTAATCACGTCACTCTCTCACTCGCTCTACCACACCGCACCACACACACACGCTGGCCCTGCTATTAGATCGACACACACACCAGCGCACAAGTACAAACTTCAGGCCACTTACGTAGGCTACAGCGAAAGCTCTGCGTGGAGCCTCCGCAGGACCGTAAATCAAGATTTACTGCTGGTTGTTTGTAACTTTGTTCAGAAATTAAGTAAAGCCACTCTGAATGACTCCACCAACCATCCAGAAGCCTACAATGTGAGTAAAGTATTCCTTGAGTTTAAGTTTGTGTATAGTGAATAAAGAAGGACATACTTAAATATGGCCTACACAATGTACTGGCAAAACTGAAGTAAGAGCAATAAGATCAATACCTAAAATGCAGTATAGTTTTGAAGAAAGTCTTCATCCCATAAACCTAATAACCAGAGAAAACCCACTTCACTTTAAACTTCAGAATTTAAAACTCCAACCCAGACACCATGCTGCAGTTTTTATCTAAGGCTTTTTCAAAACACCTTGAAAAGCCTACTAAGTTTGGTTGGAACAATAATATTGCCATTAAGGGATCCTCAAACAATTTGAGTTCCTTATTTGACACAACCGCTAGCCTTGTGAGGAAACCAAATGATCAAGTGATGTTGAAAATGTCAAGGTAACCCTGTCATTGGTTAACTGAACTATGCAAGGTGAGTCCACCTGTAGCCTCGCTCTGCATTCCCTACAAACAAAACAGGTCAGAGCTGACGATATCTGTCTGTTCACGCCTGCAGCTGTCCTGCGTGGAATGTAGCTGCACTTCCCAAATCTCACACACACACACACACACACACACACACAGTAGCACTCACATGCTACACTGTTTGCACATGCATGCGCACGCAAACATGCGCGCACACTGGGCTGCTATGCTGTGAGGTACCGACAGGAAAAGCTGACGTGTTTACAATCAAACAATACCCAGCGGGACAAAGCACAGCTGCTGTGGTGGCCCGCTGTGTGAATAACTTCAAAACAGGTTTTAAAAAGCCAAGCAACTAGACACTTAAGTATGTATATATATATATATATATATATATATATATATATATATATATATGTGTGTATTACAAGTGCTTGTGTTTCACGGACATGTTCATAATTGAACAAGTAATGTAAACAATGTGGATTACAGCATGATTAAGGCAGTAAACACAAGCTACAACTTCCCACAACTATGAACTGACTTTCTTTGTGGACTGTTTAATTTAGCTTCAATGTTAGTTGCACGTTTAAAAGTGAGGCTAAAGCTAATTATTAGTTGGTTTTTTTGTTTTTTTTTTATTATCGATCAATTTGTCTTTCTACAGATGAATCAAAGTATTGCTTGATCTATAAAATGCTAGAACATAAATTCACATCCTAAATTCCCAGAGCCCACGGTGTAGTCTGCAAACAGCTTATTTTGTCTGACACAGAAATACTGTATTTCAAAATTGTGTTTAAAACCCATAAGCATCTCTTTCGCACATTGGAGAAGCTGGAGCCAACAAATGTTTAGCATTTTGATTTAAGACGCAGTTGTGTAATGGTGACGGTCAAACCAAACTTTCTGAACCGGACTGTTCAGTTTTTAAAAAAGCAGTTTAATCGCATGACTCACTTTATTCATATGAAGACTTTGGTGATGGTGATCACTCGAGGCTTCATTCAAAAACTTCAATAGTACCTTTCAAAAAAGACATTCAGTACAGCCCTGTAACAAATTCTTATTTCAATAAGGTCACAGTGTGTTTTTAAAACAGTGTCATGTCACCCTTGTGCTGTTTCTCAGGCTTCACCAGGCAGCTGAAATATACTGTGTGTATATATATATATATATATATATATATATATATATATATATAAATAAATGGGGAATTGGTGTCACAGATCTTTGAAACCAACACAACCACAAACTATAGAGCAGCAGAGATGACCAAGAACTTGCTCACAAAACTTGAGTCACTACAGTTTTTAGCATCTTCCAATCCACAGGCCCAGTCAGTTAGGAGGGGCCTTTATTGGCTCCACAAGGAGAGCTTTCAGTGGTCCAGGTCAGGCGAAGGCTGCGTTTATTCACCCATTTAAACACACACACACACACACACACACACACACACACACACACACAAAGTCTTCCAAGGTTTCCCCCTCTCTGTCTGTTTCACACACAGACTCCTCTGTATCCTTTTAATTTCAGACTCTCTCTGAACCCTGCAGTTTGTTGGCACATTCAGGTTTGTTGATGTTGTTACTGGCGTGTGTGTGTGTGTGTGTGTGTGTGTGTGTGTGTGTGTGTGTGTGTGTGTGTGTGTGTGTGTGTGTGTGTGTGTGTTTTGCATTTACGTCATACTGGATTTACTGAAACTTAACTTCTTTGGGTCACAAATGTTGCCAAATGTGCCGAAAGAGGCAGCAAACATGGCAACACATACATCAACGTACAGTATGTTGGCAGTCCAAGGTGATATAAATGACAGCTGTATGTTAAAATAACTCATGGTTGTCGCCTTATAGTGGATATGGACTTTCCAACTACTCAAAAGCCCTGAAAACATATTTTCTTAATCAGCGTCTTACTATGAGTAATGGGGTTCTACATAAATGCACAATTTCCTGCCAATGTTTTAGTTATTTCAAATGGGAGATTTCTGCGTTTCTTTTTTTGTCTCTGTTTTTGTAACTGGTCTGAAGTGGGCAGTTAGAGAAAAGTGATGTCACGTACTTCATTGTACCAATTAGGAGTCAGTAATATTTACATTTGAATCTGATGGCAGTTTTTGTTGAGAAATCAAGAACAAGGCCAAGTTTTCAGGGGCTTTAAAGCAGGTGCACATCCAATCCAAAACGCCACAACCAGAACTTGAAAAGGCCATGGTCAGACCCATAGACAGTGAAAGACACTGGACAATGGACACAGCAACACCACAGACTTCGACGGAGACCGGTGAAGTCAATTAGAAGCACTTTTCCGGTGATGGCTGAGCGTTACTGCGCAGCCTCCAACTGAGCTTGACGACGTAGATGTGACGTGAGCAACCTGTTTGAAAGTTGTAAGTCTTCTGGTAGCTGTGCCGAGAGAAATCTGTTTGTTCGTGGATAAATGTTACTTCATATGAAATCACTTGCCACATACCGAAGTATTTCCAATCCATCAAAAACGTCAGACCGCCATTAAAAAACACAGAACCCTCATTCATTTCAATGAGACCACTGTATTGGCAATGTGCAGGGTTATAACTTAACTTGTTTAACCTGCAATACAACTTAAACTGCTGCCACTTGCCAGGACAATCTTGCAAAAGAGATTTGTAATCTCAAGGAGTTTTTATCCTGGTTAAATAAAGGTTTGAATGAAAAAAAAAAGTAAATGCTGGCTGTTCCATTTATAAAATGATTGTTTTTCTACAATAAAATGATATAGAGTTTGCCCCCGTTTCTGTCCGTGTCTGTCGCGGTACATTTTTACGGTGTGGCCGCCGGTAACAACAGAAAGCGTAAAATCCTACCACCGCTTTGGGACGCAATTGTGTACCTGCCTGATGGCCAAGACAGGTTGCCCTACACTGCTTTCAGATATCACTGTCGGGCAGCGTGTGTGAATTGAATACTCTCTCACAATTCTACATTGACAACTTTGTCAGAGATTAATGTTATGGTTGTAATGGCAGTTGTACTTTTTTTTTAGGCTAGGTCTACCATCTATCCCCCGACCGTCCCAAAATGTTTCTTTTATCGTCCTTCAACAATTATTTTCCCGTCCCCAGAATGGTATTGCGCCTTTAAATTAGAGCCACGACAGTGTGGATCCTGCAGCAGAAGATTATGACAAAAATGTTGAACACAACAAAATGCAATGTCATCTGGCAACACACTATATTGGCCGATCAATTAGATGCAATCACATATTCTCAGTAGATACCTTTTTAACAAGAATGTCACAATGGTATTCTTTACCTCCCAATTGCCAGAACAAAAGATAAAATAATTGCTGCCATGCTATTTCCAGAGTTGGAAGATCTTGCCTACAGCACTATACGTGTTTTGGTTGTCTGATGAGCTGTACAATTCCTGGATGTATTACTGTTATTAAAGACAGTGCTATTTTTGGTTTGAACAACCCGTCTGTCATCCATGCTTGAAATTTGCCAATCGCTTTACTATGACATGGTTTTTGAACATTTATACCCACAAACAAACTGCATCCTGTCATGTGCTAAACTGTGATGCTGACTAATCGTCATGTGTGCTTGCAGTTCTGCCATCAAGGTGTAAATTACTTTTGGCAAATAGGACATGGCTTCAGATAAAAACAAAACTAGTAGGGTTGGCAACATTTTTTAAAATCGTTTCTTGTCCCCTAGAATCAATTTTTGCAGAAAATGCTGAAATTTCATGTTATGTACTTCTTTACGAATGTAATAAATGTCAGACTGACATGAGATGTGCATTCTTTTTAGAAAACAATTCGTTTTTAGAAATGTCTCATGATATATTGTCTCTAGAAGTGTATTATTCAACTTTTGTTTTTGTTAAAGGAAAAGAAAATCGCAATACTTCTAGAATTGCAATAAATAAAAATAGCCATGTATCGTGAAAGAATTGAATCGAGACAATAGCATATCGTCCCAGCCCTAAGAACTAGGGTTGGGTACCTTTCGCATCTGAACCAATACCACTGACTTGGTGTGTGTAGCTCTCTCTATCTCTCTCTGCCATCTCTTTTGATTACTTCCTCACAGCCATATCTTAGGCGTTAGCCTCCTATACCTTACTAGAATCGTCTTAACTATGGGAGCATCTCCCATGCTTTCATGTTGCAACCACTCTCTCTCTCTATTAGTCTATAACACTGTTTCTGTCTCCGATCACTTCTGTTACAATTTGGTTTTTTTTAAAGCAGCCATATTATGCTCATTTTCAGGTTCATAACTATATTTTAAGGTTGTACCAGAATAGGTTTACATGGTTTAATTTTCAAAAAACACCATATTTTTGTTGTACTGCAGTGCTCTCTCTCACTGCTGCATATCCTCTTTTCACCTGGTCTCTGTTTTAGCTACAGAGTGAGACCTCTTTTCTTCTTCTGTACTATCTTTGATTGCACTGCACATGCGCAGTAGCTCAGATGTAGATCATGTCAGCTAGCTAGCTCCATAGACAGTAAAAGAAAGGCTGTTTCTACAACTTCGGTCAGTTACAAGGCAGGATTAGCTGGGAGACTTCTAAATGAGGGCGCACATGTAAGTAGTTCTTTTGTAGATTATGGTGAACTTGTGTGTGTTGTAGCAGTCCTTTGCTATTGAGAACGAGGTAGCATGCTAGCGTTAGCGTTAGCATGTTAACGCTAACGCTACGAGCTCATGGTTGCGGTTAGCCTGCTCGTTTCGGCTTGTGACGTCACAAGCCGTGCCGATTTTGAACAGCTCAACCAGAGACTGAAGGCAGGACACATTCAGAAACTGTATCTCACTCTAAACAGCATGGATGGATTTTTTTCAAAGTTTGTATGTGTGTGGAAGCTCCAGAGACACAAAAGAACACCCCAAATCCCAGAAAGTATTTTTTTCATAATATGGGCACTTTAATCAACCAAAAAAAAAAAAGTATCACCCTTCCATCTCATCTCCTACAGGCCTTTTCTCTTATTTTGCACATATTTGCTTCTGCTGTCTTAATATCCCCACACCCAACCATTCCTTTCATTTCCTCCCACTGCACTGATTACATGTTTGTCTAGCAAGTCAGTTTTCAGCTATGTCATGTGGTTTACCACTGAAGGTATGCCACTGTGACAGGAAGTGTCATCTTCTCAGTTTCATATCAACAGCTGCCTTACCCATAGGTCTTCTGACAAGGCGAGAAACAAACACAACACGCCAACCAAATGCTGAGAAATTCTTAAAGCAGAAACTCTCACCAGAGGCTATTTCTCTTCTAAAACACCACGCCTAGGTTATCCACCTTAACAAATTCACAGGGCGAAATCCTAGCAAAGCAATAAAGCCCAGCATGACCAATTCTTAAACATGTCACACAAAAAAAAAAAACATTAATTTATACGTTTAATCCTGGCACAGTCACACTTGATCCAATTAATGCCAAGGTACACAAGCAAAAACAAATTGGATTCATCAAAATGTCAAAGTGAGTCCTCAAGAAGACCCTGGCAAAAGTGCTGAAATCTCTGGCATCCAATGAATAAATATCTCAATAAATATGAATACACTAAAATAATTTAAAAACACAAGTAGCCTGAACTTAAGTAAATATTGTGAGGATGACATCTTCATCACATACTTGACATAGCCAGTGGCTACAGCGAGCCTGGTTTAAAATAAATAAATAGCTGGAACGTACTGTATTTCTTACCATGTCTTCATTTCCATCTACTTCTGGGGTAGACAGGCCATACTGTGTGTATCAGTGAAATAAAAATGCAGTGGGAGGGTATTTGAGGTATCCTGTGTAAACAACACAATGATGCCCTAGGCAACATTGGAGACAGTTGAGGTGATGCCAACAAGAGAAAGACACGAAGCAGGAGACAGACAGGCTGACTTGTAGTGCTGAAGATATTTTTAGCTTTAAACACACGCACTGAGCTACTGTATGTGGTCACACTTTGTACATAAACAGGCATGTCCAGCTACAAACACACACAGTGAGGCCTGCAAAGACTCTCTCACACACGCACGCATCTTTGTTTTGTTTCCCACAGTACTTTGACCTACATCGTCTTCACCAACACCAGAGTGAAACGGATCAAATCAACAGGCTTCACTTTGATAATCTAACCTCAGAGTAGGTATTTTCCTGTTTGACTTCTTCTTTTTTTTAACAGGAACACAGATGAGAGAGTTTAGGTATAACCAAATTATTTAAAAAAAATACATTTTTGGTATAGTAAACTGCAAACCCTGCTCAGAAAAATGCTTAAAATGAGAAAATATGGATGGATGGCCAAGGGCCATGGATTTGGCAACATCTCCCTGGCACAGCCTTCCAATTCCTTATGACTCAGACTTCATGCACAGTGAAATGACGATAAAATAGAGAAAGTTTGACAAAACCAAAATGTGTCATATATTAACAACGATGAATCATCTTTTTTTTTTTTTTTTTTTACAGTTTTCTTGTGTGTGAAAGCTGTTCTTCAAACTGTACAAGAATAAATGGGAGCCAAAGGCCTCTAAAGAGAGGAAAACAACAAACGTTGACATCTCTGCGCTGACGGTGTGCAGATGGAACCAGGAATTGGTTAATGAAGACGGCAAAAGAACACACCAGTATTATCCTTAACTTTAATTTGTTGAGCTGCGTCAGCATTGAGCAAACCACCCTCTTTGGTAACTTCTGCTAAAACACACACAGACTCTTTTGAAACATGTCTCTTTGTATACACTCCAAGAATACAGCATCATTGACCACACACTGGTATGCATCTCCTCCTCTGTTCTGTTCTTAGCGGCTCCACTGCTTGCTTAGAAAGCAAGAAGTTACCACTTAAGTCTGTGTTTCTCTTTCTCTTCCTCATTTGCACCTTCCCTAGGGAGCCTGTGGCTTTGTGATGGTTGGAATTCCCATAAATGTCTCACATGTACTGGGCGCAGCTAAAACTACCGTTAATCACCCGGCGTGATTTGTTGTCTGTTACCACCAGGGCGTCTGGATGGCACCGACAAAGGTAGGCAGGGAGGGAAGAGCTGGGTGGAAAACTCACGAAACTGGGAATGGTCGACAGGGCATAAAACCTGCGGTAGGAGAGATTACCCACCGAGCCAAACATCTGCACAGGAGACTGACCAACCTACAGCACGTCTTAAACTTTTAAAACCAAGAAATTTAGCTCAACCAAAACCACTTTCAATGAAAGACGAGTTGTCAGTTATCTGGCGAGAGCACTGTGCTTTCCTACGCTGTGACAAGAGTGTGTGAATGAAACATTAAGTTGTTAAATTTTACTAATTTAATGGCCGGTCGTGTTATTTTGACATGGGTCAACCGGAAGAAAAAGCTAGTTGTGCGTTGAAAGTGCGCCACCTACTTTACCGGAGGTAGAGTTACTCCTGTCATTCTTCCCTTGCTCATGTATACGGGGAGAACTGCCATAACCCGGTTATTCCCTTAACCTGGGTAACTGCTCTGCATGTAAACGCACTGAGTGAGTACTTGCAGCACCACATTCAACAACAGTTTAACAACTTTGCCAACCAGTCTCATAGCATCCTTGAAATCTGGGAAAGGTCTCTAGACTCATGTTTTGTCTGTACCTCCTCCCTTATCAAAAGGTCCATCTATAATAGGCCTGAACAATTGCTTGGTGGTTATTTGAGGGTGTGATTTATTAGTGGGGAGAGGTTTAATGATTTTGTCTGTATGATGGTCGGCTACCCAATGCTTGGTGAGAGCTACATTACCACCGTTTATGTCTTAATATTTGCAGTCTGTTCAATGAATCATGATCAACAGGCTGAGACAGCTGTAGACTACGTATCATACTGTTGCACTGAATGTACTTTTGGCGGTTTTGAACTATGACTGAAAATAAAAAAGACATTAACACACTGGCCTTGTTCAGGTCGGGATCTGGCTTTAGTTTCAGTTGTAGCACAATCACACGTGTAATGTGTTTCTACAATTACAGGCACGGATCTCAGTACTTGTACAGTACTAATGTCATGAAAAGAAGCATTTCATTTGTAACAAAGTTTGCAGAACAGTACCACACCCACCCATATAAACATTATGAATAACTGCATGGATACATGTCACCTTATTTGTCTTTACCTCAGCTACTGTATATTAATGCTGTTTTTAAATTGGAAGAACAGAGAGGATTCTTCCATTGCATTGGGAAGGATACGGCTTAATTTAGTTACTTTATTTAAAGTGCTACCTATCATGCGTGGCTGATTACAAAATCAGAGCTCCACTTCACTGCTATGACTGTTATATATTTGTGGACTAAACAAGGTTGTTATAGTTTGTTCAAGTGCACACAAAAGCCCTCTATGAAGGTGTGAAAGAGGCTTTCTACCCAGCACGCACCCACAAACAAACAGAGGATCAGAGCCATAAAAAAGGACCTTTTCAATAGTGTCATGCAAAGCTGAAGGCTAGCAGGGTTGGATTTTTTTTTAAACATGTTTTGTGCTCTGACAGTGCTTTGAAAAGTGCTTGCACTTCAAAACTATAACCGGCAGCTGAACATGGAAGGGAGTACGCCGTGAGCTATTTTTGGGCTCAGAGCATAACTAAAGCAATGACAAGCCAGCTGTGTTTCCACAGCTTCATGTAGGGAGGAGGCAGCGGAGGGGAGGAGGAGGGATGAGAAAGCTGTGGTGATTTAATTTAACTGGCCTCATTCAAGCTAAAGTTTACACAAACTACCTCCTGGGCTTAGGCATAAGCCCTCTGATGGGAAGCTGTGATGTTATGTTTTGCTTAGTAAGATTGTTGCAGGCACAGAATGTATTGCAGGTAAAGAGGGTTATCCCACACTTAACCATGTCAAGGACCAAAAACTGATGGGGCTTTCTTGACTAAAGATGATGAAAACTACCCTGAAAGACTTGAACATTTGATGGGGACCACTGAGACCCTCTCAAAGACCCAGTGCAGTCCCTGCACCCCAGTTTGGGTACCACTGAAGCCCCTGATACATTTTGTCCTGAATGATTTGACTTGACTCTAGGTTTTTCTATTTCAGTGTTATTGCTGCATTGCACATACAACTGTTTTTACAAGGCACGAAGTTAGAGTTGTCGTATTTTAACCTGGCAAGGACTTGCCCCAAAACTAGCCAGTTAGCTAAATGTTGTTTGAGTTACAGGCTGTTAATTAAGTCATGCATCGTTACAGTGTGTACTAATTAGCATGTGAGTGTGTTGAAAAGTCCTAATGAGATAGTTACCTAGACCACAAGCAACTTACTGTGGACTAACTTCAGTCAAACTCCACCGACAGCTGAGTGAAGTTTTCCTGCAGCGAGGTGAAGCAACAGTTTGATTTTGGCTAACATTAGCAAGGCGATGCTAATTAAAAAAAAAAACGATAGTTTTGTTTACCTCTGCTGTCCGTAGGGAGGGCGGTTTCTTCAAAGCCAGTTTGAAAGAAGTTTCCATGGCTCCGGTCATTTTCATAACTTCGGCTCAAATCCACCTTTTACTTCCTCCTTAGGTAGCCTCACATTCACGTCTCCTAGTTGCTCTTTTATCCGACCCGAGCTGAACAAACTCACATCTCCGTGGTTCTTGTCCTCGCCGAGTCGAGCATGGATGGAGTTTACCGACCAGCTCCTTCTCGTCCAGAAGATTAAAACACTTTTAACTGACGTTACTGCGCGTCCGAAAAACAGTAGATTCCAGCAAAGTGTGACAGAAAGTTAAATCTATGGGACCAGTGGTCTTGAATTCTGTACATTTTTGTTAAAGGAAATATCCACCTCAGTAGCCAGCGTCAGTCAGATCCAGGAGTTCAGATTTAGATCCCTCCTCCTCCTCCTGCAGATCTGAGTGTGGAGAGTTGACGACATCTGTCTGCACAGATGATGCTGCATTCAAATAATGTCGGAAATAAGGGTATTTATGACACTAGAAAACCCTTTGGACGACTCAAGTGTTAGCTAATGTTAGCTTACTGCGCAAGATTGGATTATTATGTTGTATGGATGTCCATTACCGCCAAAGTGATGAAATTATAAGTCATTATAATGACAAACTTTCGCAAAATTATGACTTAGTAGCCTATCTCAAAAAGACTTAGTATCTCAAATTAATGACTTAGTTTCTCAAAATAACCAGACACGTTCACAAACTAATGAGAGAGTGGCTAAACAAAAAAGTATACAAAGTAGGCCTACTGCGACAGTAGCACATACAGCCTGGAGATTAGTCATTAAGATAGTGACCTTATGCAAGTTACAAAGCAATATCTAAAGATCTAATATTACCCACCATAAACTATACCATATCAATGAAGTATGTATCAGCAAAAGTCCTGCATGTATACAAATTGAGCACGGGTGCATTTTATTGCTTGAATGAATATCATTTTTCATTTGTAAGACAAATAATGTGCTATTTATTTTTTTCAAAAGTTATATAGTCGTCTGGGTGCTCGAGTGTACGAGCTTCAAAAGGAGTCCTTCAATACAGCATAGATCCTCCCTCTGACTTCTGACTCTTCTGAAGTCAGATTGCTCAAAAGGCAGAATTATCTATCAGAAATAATCAGACTACTGAAGTGCATTTAAAAGCAACAGCTCACCCAAGACATTCATTGTGGTTTAGCGGAAAATTACAGTTAAACCTGTAATGTAAGAGCGTTAGCTACAAAAGCGTATCCAGTTTCAACGCGCTTTTCCTATTTATTTATTTTAATCTAAACGCTTAATTTAATCAACAGTGCTTAATGTCATGTTTTCCGATCGCCTCTTAAAATATATATCCACGTGAAGACAGTGGGATTAGTCCTACTGTCTGCAATGTTGTCACTGACAGGAGACTCGTATTTGCCACACACACACACACACACACACACACACACACACACACACACACACACACACACACACACACACACACACACACACAGTACTTTTAGCCAGGACACTCCTTCCTTTATTGCATAACTGTGGTGTGTGCTCGTTTCGTTTTACCTCCCGTGCCGTGAGGAGGGTGGGGTGGAGTCACAGCCAGTTTGTAAATCGAAAAGGTGGTTAAATGTGTGATCCAGATGGTGATCAGATCACTAGAAGTCAAACCACCACCAAACAAACGTGCTATTCTTGTACCGAGTTCGCACTGATTTATAGCTAGGCTACTTTCCTGTCTGTTTAAAAAAAATGTGTGCAATGTGCAATTTCACAGCAATGGATGACTTATCATTGATAAACTGATCTGCATATACAATTAAAACGAGTCAATCAATCATTTTGAAGGCAAAGAAAAAACGCAAACCTAGTAGCAGTTAACACGTGACAATTACACAAACTTGATAGTTTATTCAAGTTTGTGGAGAAAGTAGAGAAGAAACCACAGCTGCTAATCTGAGATGTGAAGAAACACAAACTTGGAGCTGCTTCATTGAATCAGAGCTAGGCCTGTGGTTTCACAGGAAGCTTGGGATGTTGCTTTAATACAATGTCTTCTAAACAGGTACAAACCAGAGTATGTGGTCATATCTACTGCACTGTCTAAGAGTAATACACCCCCCCCCTTCTCTCAAACTTTTTTCCAGGATTTTTCTCCCTTTCCCTTTGATTCTGTGAAAGAAAACATACAGTACATAGAGACGCAAATACTGAACATCGGCATCTTTATTGCACAACATTCCCATAAAATTGGGAAAAAATAATTTGAGGGGACAATTCTTAAAAGACATTCTGTACAAATAAATGGAAATAAACAGAGTATGTACAGTTTACATGAAACGTTACATATACCATGGGCAACTCTATAATTTATTCATATACAAAGAGGGAAAAGCAGACAGAAATTCATACCTTTTAAACATAATGGCTGGGTTGTACAAAATGTAGGCTGATACAGCGGAGCATCTTCAATGCAGTAACAAGCATGTCTACATCAATTTTACCAGCAAAATGAGTTCTCCAGAAGCCTGTGATGCATTCATGCCACATCTCCATTAAGACTTGGGTCATATACAGGGTGCGATTTGAGTTAATAGAAACAAACAAACACTGTTCTCAGGGTCACACTGACAGGTATTCCTGCTTTTTCTAACACTACAAGCCATTCACTGCGTAGAGTTACCTAAAGCCCACCAACAAGCTCAAGCCTGAGACTCACTCACTCACATACACACAATTTTTAAGGAAGATTATTAGAAATTTGGGGAAGTTAATTTCCAGAAACAGGTGAATTTTTATTGAGCTGGCTGCTGGCCATTGGCTTTGTCCCTCTGCCTGCAATTCTCTTGCCATCTAGCCTACATACATTTTCTGGTGAGAGAGTACTGTTTGGATGAGCATATAGTATATATTTGAAAACTCAGTACTTTGACCCTGCTTTTTGTGTTTACTTTATTATGAATTATTTGGAAAATTTCAACTCATCCTATTTTGTCTGCAATCAAACAAAGGAAATAAAAGATGAACTTCCAATGCTGACATCCCATGACAAGAAGTAATAATAACATACAATTTATGCCCAGGACAGAAGCGTCTCAGGGAGAGCATCTCAACCTCCCTTTTACACCCTGCAAATCGCACCCTGGCTATATGGCCTAACAACTAAAATCATTTGTCAATGTCATGGACAATCAAACGGAAAACAAAAGAGAAGTCTGCTACTATAGTATTGTATTTTGCGTGTTTTTGAGTATAACTGTCATAGAAACATGTTTGAAAATAGTGTTAACCCATATATATATATATATATATATATATATATATATATATTAATCCACTGTAAGGCCTCCTGTGTTCTTCTACTCTCTGCAGCACACATCGAAGACGTAAACATCGTAAAAAGGTGGCAAAGCTATAAAAGTGTGAAAATATCTCAGCATTTTGGTTTTATAATATATGTAGATGATGCATGTTTTAGCTTTTCCACAGTAGAAAGGGACCCTTCTCCTCCCTTAATCACATTCTAAAGCAAACACGTGTGTAACGATCATCCTAAGGAATTTAACAGCCTTTCCTTTTTCAAAGAACACAGCATAGAGTCTGCACGCAGTTGATGCTGACATTCCTCTGATTAAAGTAGCTTAAAAAGTATACCTCAGTATACCTTTTCTATGGGGCAACTGTAAATGTGTGTCATCCACAGCCCATAGGAGGATCTGAGGTAGTGCTGTACCTATGATAAGAATGTCAAAGCCACTTTTAGCCATTTCAAAACTAGTTTGTAGAACCAACGATCACGGTGTGCATCCGTTACTCCCATCTGGCCAGAAAATAGGCTTTTAAATCAGGCGTGCATTGCAATTTGACAAGAAAATCTAATTTGTCATTGAGATATCTCAGGGAAATTTGGCTTGTAAACAAATACATGAAGATCAATGAAATAACATAATTGGCATGATATTGATAATGTTCTCAATGATATTTACCTCAAAGTAATGTTTAAAACTGTCCATCTGTTTCATTCAAACTCGTAGTCAGTCACGTCGTATGACTGGGTTTAAGATTGTCCAGAGAGAAAAAAAAAAGCAGTAGAAGAAACAAAATCCATTATTATTATTATTATTATTATTATTATTATTATACTGTAAATATCCCTAACCCCTTGCCATTCTGACGGCGCCGCCAGCGGGCCTGGACAACTTTTTGTCTGTCAGAGGCTGCAGCAGGCTCACATTTGAATATAGAGTGAAGATATTAATAGATTGAATATATTGGTGTCATATGAAACTAGATGACCTAAGGAATCCAATGTTACCAACCATGTCATGCTTGTCAGGAAGGTTAAGGCTAAATAATGCTCTAAAGTAGGCTCAATTTTGGCGAGGGAAAAACTAGCATGTCCATTTTATTTTACAAGGGGTCCCTCGACCTCTCAATTCAAGATATCTGAAGGAAAGCGGGTTCTATGGGTTACCCGCGAGTTAGTCTGGATCGATGCCGGTTCCGGCGCCGCTGGAAGTTCCGCCGGATGTCCCTCACCTTCCGCTTTCTTTGTGTTTACAGTAAACTCTGGTCCCATCGAGGAACAGCAACCGGAACCTCTGAGCAACGTTACACGCTGAAAATGCCAATTTTTGAAGAACATCTGGATCGTGCAACAAGGCAGGCCTGTCGTTCGGGGAATGATTGTAAAGATTTACAAAGAATATGTTTACGGTATTCACTCTCTAACTGGGACATTCTGGGACCTATAGGCGGGGATCTGCTATGGACAAAATACACATGGCAATATACTGGTAATAACCATGTATCCAGCTAATTTAAATAGCTCATTTACGTACTATATTTACGTTTACGTTACTGTATTGTGTGAACAGTTAACTTCATTTAATATTATATGAGGCGTTTTCTTTTGCGGGTGCAAATGTTGCACCAAGACAAGTTCCTTCCCGAGACTATTTTGCAGAGCCACGCTTGCTGCGTCCGGAGCTTAGCGCCGCCCACGACAATTGTGATTGGTTTAAAGAAATGCAAACAACCCCTGACCATTTTTTTTCTCCTATCCAGGAGTGTATGCGCCTGTTGCCAGACCTTCCTCCGCAGCGCTGTGGAGATAGGCCTGGCAATGCAAGACTACCCATAAGTCTCCCCTTTACAGACATGCCCACTTAATGCTAATCCCATGCAGTTTGGGCAATAACCATGCAGTTGTCTCTCATGCAGTATAAATCTGTTATTTTCACCTATTCTAAAATGGTGTATTCAAATATATCTGCATTTTGGGGTCTTGGAGCTGCTTAAATTGTGTATGACTGCAAAGCTGAGACTCTTGTAGATGCAATGAGAGCAATTGTATTTCTGTGCGATGATGATAGTCCCCATAGTAGCCCTTTCAATTTAGTTAGACCATTTTCTAAAATTTGAGTCAATGTATAAAATGACCTGTTGTGACCTAATCACATGGAACTTGGCCTTCATATTAACCATAAGTGGATGTCTCAGCAGTTTCCAGAACAGAAGTGCTCCCCAGCCAATTGCCAAAAAATGCAATTCTTGCAGAAATCTCCAAATGATAAAAGTTTTTGATACCAGACCATTTTTCTATGGTGTTCCTCAAGGTCTTGGTGTCTTAATGTGGTATTTTTTACCATTTTCAGTCATTCTCGGGTGGTAAAAAATGGTTAGATTTTGCACCAAATCTGTGTAACAAATGGTATCAACCCAAAGACTTCCGCAACAACTTATGAGACATAATTGAGCATGAGAATGGCCGTCATAAATTCATACCATAACGTAATAAACCCCTATACACTTTCAGGATGTATTTAAATAAATGAATGAATTAACTGACTAATATTTATTTCTGATGTATGACTTGAAAAACTTGACACAGTGCTGAGCTGCATGTCAAATCCTCAGGTTCCCAGCTTTCAAATGCTGTGTACCACTTTTATGTGGAGTTTACTGTTGACCTGCTATTACCCCCTAAACATCCCCTGTCACCCACCCTACCCCTCTAGAAAAAGGGGGGGGGGAAAGCTAAGGGGTTAAAGTTTCATTCTCAACTGGAAAAATGTATAAAGTCTTTGGCTTTTGTGTCCAAAAACAAAAGAGTTCTGCTTTAAAAGAAACATTCAAACAACTGGAGAAGGTCATTTCAGGGATACTTCAGTTATTTGTGGGACTGTGGTCTCTAGTTCCTCCCTGTGGTGCAACATCTGTATTGCACCACATTCAGCAGCAGTGGTAGTGAAGGGAGGAGCTGGCTGTGGCTGTGGTCCTTTAAGATGTGCACTGCTAAGGCTCAGAGCAAAGATCCTACTTAGCTCAGGCATGTGGGTCAGGAAACCATGTCGGGGCGAACCATGGATGGCCATTTTTGGTGCCAGACTGGCACCACCCAGGTCTGGCTGGCTTCCTCAGACAGCTCACTGCTTGGTACCTTAGTGCCATTACAGTCTCATAGTAGGATCTGGGCCACATAGGGGGAGTGAGTACTGGCCACTGCAGCCAACAGGGGAAGGTCGCTGGACTCGATTCTGCAATGACACCAGAGCAAAGATCAGGATATGTTAAGTGCCCTACTTAAAATGACTTAAAAAACTAATTATGAACATTTCAGCACCATTTTTGTATGGCCCTAAAACCTTTACTTTTTTTTTTAACATTATTTTTTGGGGCTTTTTCCTTTATTACATAGAGACAGTGGATAGACATGAAAGGGGGAGAGAGATGGGGGATGACACGCAGCAAAGGGCAGCGGGCTGGATTCGAACCCGCACCGCTGTAGGACTCAGCCAACATGGGGCGAACGCTCTTACTGGGTGAGCTAGAGGCCACCCCATAAAACCTTTACTTTACGCTGAAACCTTGCAAGCTACAGATCATCTGCACTGTTTTGCAGTTCTTTTTTATCCTGAACATATCAAATTATAGCAACATGTATTCAAGTTATTTTGTGTTGCATAAGAATATACACAACACTGACTGTTAGAGTAAAACCATTGGCTGGACAGTTTATTGGTTCACCTGCATGCATGTTTATTTGCATTCTCATGGGTGTGCACGAGACAAAACAGGCACCAGCTGCTTGATGTCAAAAACTCCACAGGGTACGTTTTAGTAATATATTTTAATGTCAAGCCTTAAAGCACCTGTGTGTTGAGAATAAAGGTTAACTGCTTACCCCAAGACCATGCCCAGTTCTTTCACATGGACTCTTGTCTGGCCCTTCAAATACTCAGCAAGCATCTTACTCTTAAAGTAGATTTCCTGCAGGCGGTCCTCAAGGTGCATTATACACTAAGGAAGAGAGGAGAGAGACAAACACATGGTTGGTAAAGCACAAGAATCAAAATGGTAATGACTGTATACTGAAAGATAATCAGTTTTTGACTGAGAGGTGTAACATACAAAGTTGGGTGAGAGGTTGAGTTTGTAGAGCTGATGAGTGGATTGTAATAAGCTGGAAACCAGGTTGGAAACCAGGACTTCCTTCCCCAGCTTGTTGATGTCCGTGGCTCGTCTCTGACTGCTGGCCACCTGCACTGTCCACTTGTCTGTGTCTGCTATAATGCAGACGGCCTCCGCTATGGGCTCATCCAGTACTGGATGCTACAAAAGGACAAGAACATTCATTCACTTAACCCTTGTAAGGTGCTCAGGTCTGTGGGACCCGTTTTCAATGTTTGTTATAAGAAAAATGATCCTTTTTATTATTTCTTCTAACTCAAACTCATTGGCCTTGGCTCATTTTCTGTGAAGAACATAAAAAATAACTAATTTTCAATGACTGCACATGGTACACCCCCCCTACACATAACTATTACATATGAGGTGTTCGGGTCTACTGGACCCGAGTGTAGTAATTGTAGGTGCTATGAAACTTAACTGTGTCCTCCTCCTAACTGGGCCTGCTGTGTATGTGTGTGTGTGTGTGTGTATATGTGTGTGTGTGTGTGTGTGTGTGTGTGTGTGTGTGTGTGTGTGTGTGTCTTTGCGTCTCTGTGTGTGTCTGAGTGTGGGTGTCTATGTGCGGGAATGTTGTCTTTCTGCACCTGCTATTCCCACACAAAGTTACAAAATTGTTACATTTCAAGCACTTTCACCTGTTCTGATTATGTTCTAAGAAATAAGCACCAAAAATGATTAAAAAAAAAAATCATGTTTCTATTTTTTTTTTTTTACCTTTTTTATAATTGAATTTCCTTGTTTTCTCACAAAAAGCAAAAATGATCATATGATCATAAATGTGATGTCACATGGGTAAATGGCAAATATGAACCATAAATGATGTATATATCATTGGTAATTGAGCTAAAGTAAACATCTGTTAAGTATTTTTACATAAATTGTTATGGCTGTATTAATTTAAAAGCCTAATAAGGTGGTGGGTCCACCAGACCCGGGAACATCAGCTGTGTAACAAAAATATGAACACCTTACAAGGGTTAAACCAATAAAACACATGCAAAAGGGGGATTCGTCGCATATTAACGCATGCCTCAAACTCTAATGGTACATGAGAGAGCCTTATGAAAAGGTAATTACTTGTTTTACAGTGACATTGCAAGGGTGCGTTCACACTAAGGATGCTTGAGACATTTAAATGGCAATGAAAAAATAGCCCCCTAAATAATAGGTCCAAACACTTCAGTCCTTTACCTGAATAGCATGGGTTAATTCAGCCATGAGGCACTGCCGTAGCTTCTCGTCGCTTGGCAACCCATGCAGTACGAAGTCTGGCACGTAGGTGGGGCAGTAGCCTCCAAACAGAGACCGGCCAAAATTGGCAATGCTTGGCTTTGAGTAGTTCTCTACCAACTTCGACCTTTAAATCAAACATGAGGACACAAGACATTAGTTTCTTGGTTTTCAAATGATGAAACTAGATTGTTAATCTCACTTATTCCCTGCCATCATCATTACTAGGATTATTAATGACAACCAAAGCACTTCATACCAGTACAGCTCACCGTTTGTGAACAGGAAGAGAAAGTCAGCAGGGAAGTGTGTCTGTGAATCAATGTATCAGTCCTCTACTCACCCTGGGAAGGGCACCAGCACTTCCTCCTGCCAGTCCTCGGTCTCCTCGCTCTCACTGTCCCCCAGCGCACTGTCTGAGCTCTCGTTGCGTGGTATCTCCCAGTCATTGACAGGAACCACCTTACACTTTTGGTCATCTTTGCTGTTGCCGTTTCCATCCTGTGGGATGGGGACTGACAACAGAGGACCCTTGTCCTGCTCAGCAGAACAGCCCCTGCAGCAGCAGGTGTCTGAGGAATCTGTAGACCCACACCTGCACCTCCTCTGGACATCTAACAAAGTGTCTTTCTTCCTGCTGGACCCTGCCTCTCCACTACCTGAACCTAAACAGAGACCCAAACCCTGACCCGTGACTGCACCCTGAAAACTGTGACCCCCTAAGTCTCCAGAACAGAGGACTCCCGAGGGGTCCAGCAAGTCTTTGTGCATACTGTCCTTGCTGGCCTCCTGTCGTTTGGCCACATCGTCTATAGTCCTAGTCTCTACAGGGTTTTCCGGGCTGAAATACTCTTCAAAATCATCCATACAATTTAGGCTCCAGGGGGGCATCTTACTGGACACCCGCTGCAGGGCAGGAGCCGCCTTGGTCTGTTTGGTTTGGTCCTCTGATGCACTGGTGTTGCTGGTCTTTGAATCTGCTACTCTCTGCAGCTGCTGCGGTTGCTGTTGATAATGTTGCCCGTGATGATGCTGTTGTTGCTGCTGCTGCTGCTGCATCAGCAACAGCTGCTGGTGAAGTGGATGCTTGTCCTTGAGGAGTTTCTTGTGCTTTTTGAATTCCTCCTCCACCTTCCTTCTGCGGCTCTCTGTGTCAGACTCAGGAGACATGGAGTCTCCAATAAGGAAAGTGACTTTTGATGCCTCCTCTTCTGTTCGAGACAAAGCCATGGGCCCCGTCACGGTGTTTCCCGGTATCAATGGTACTGGCACTGCAGCAGCAACCAGGTTCTTATCTGGGGGCTTCTTCTCCAGAGGGACCCCCAAGGGCCGAGGAGCCAGCACTCTGGTGGGCTGGCTCCCCATGCCCACCCCAGCCTCTGCCTCAGAGTGTTTACCCTCTGTGGTGACAGGAGTTGGGGGTGGACTTGATGCCAGGGCCGTGGGTATGGATGGGACAATAAGTTTTAGGTCTCCCTTGGTCTCTGTATCCAGCACACAGACCTGCTCCCTGGGGGATGCCGAGCCAACACGCAGCACTGTCTCCAGTCGGGTATCTGTGGCCACTGGGCTGCAAGACTCCCTGTGCAACTCCATGGTTTCAGGTGCTTCTGCAGTCCTGATAACAGGGTTGTTACCCTGGCTGTGTCCCGTCTGAAGCACACTGCTCCTGGACCCATGACTCTCACTGCTGTCCTCCTCCTCTTCCTCCTCATTCGTGTCACCGGCGCCATTCTCCACCTCTGTGTCTGTGTATGTGCTGCTTTGGAGGCTGTTGTCTGAAGGGTAGCTGCTGTCCTCTGCCTCAGTCTGACGACTGTGGGCCCCTTGAGACAAGTAATCCCCGCTGGGTTTATGAACAGTAACCAGGACATAGTCTGACTCCTCCACCTCTCCTTTCCTTAGGGAGGTGGTGATGAGGGAGCCGGGAATGACAATGGCCTCATCCTCAGCACTGTCCAGCATGTGGGTCTCCAGCAGCTCGGAGCAGCGGATGAAGTATGTGAGGACATAGAGGAGTCTCTGGACCAGCTCCTGTCTGCGGCCTACCACCACTGTCCTCGACAGCCGCACCGGTGATCCAATGGACCCATACAGGTCTCCTACAAACAGTGACGGAAAAAAATAAATAATAAATTAGCATTGCTGAAAGGGTCTTTAGATGCATCAATTTCTTTGAACAGGTAATGTCTGCTTAATCATTGGTAAGATCTTGAAATAAAACTGTTTATATGCAGATTTTGTTTAAGTTTCTTTTACTTTTTTTCCGCAAATTACAATTTCCCAAACTTACAAAGGTATGTTTGAACAATTATCAGGCAATCGTGCCCAGTTCTTCTTTTTTAGACTGTCTCCGTACACTTCTTTCTGGTATGCAATCCTCACCTATAAACACTAGGTGTCACCATGAACTCACTTTCTATAGGTTTGTGTGGACTATTCAACATGCACTTTAAGATGTTTGTGTATATGATGTGTGCTATATGCACCTATAAATCAATATACACATATATATATATATATATATATAATATATATATAATAATATATATATATAATTATATATATATATAATAATATATATATAAATATATATATATAATTATATATATATAAATATATAATTATATATATATATATATATATATATATATATATATATATATAATATATATATATATATATATATATATATAATATATATATATATATATATATATATATATATATATATATATATGAACATGATTTACCACAGAAAAAGTGTCCAAATAATGTGCAATGTTTACACTATTGTAGTATTATTTCATCTTATTTGAACATTTATCACAACTATTTATCACAACTGAAAACTCTAGTTAGATGTGAAAAGCTGCGAAGGTGAAGATTTAAACTAGAATTGCATTATATCTATTACACTGACACACAAACAGCTAATACAAATTGAAGACATACTGGAGTTGCATGTAGAGAAGATAGTCTAGTCCTAACTTGTCATTGTGCTGAAATGATTAATAATTGGAGGTCAGGACTCACCTAGCTGTGCCCAAAGTGGGTTGTAAGGATGCGTCTTTGCCAGCATGTTGACGCTCTGGGAGGAGTGTTTCTCCAGGAAGATCTTGATTGGAGGCTGCCCATTGGGCATGACGGTGGGCACCCAAGCCAGATGATTGGTCAGGATGGCTGTCAATAACGCAGGGAGGAATCTGGAATATAAGATATGAGATGGTCAGCAGAAAGTAGCAGAGAATTCAAAAATTGACTTCCTTGTTCCACATTGTCAGTAGCCCTCCTGACCTTATTTGGTTAGGTCAAATGTTTTCTCACTCCACACAAAGCTTTAGTCAGATGTTTTCTTGCTGGACTGGACACACATTCATTGTTTGCAAAACACACATACCCAGATGTATGCAGATACACACATACAATCTATTAGCATGATTCACTTCTCACTCCTGACCACAAGTGTCTACTTCCCTTCCTGTCTCATGACTGTCATGGTGTTAGTCAAGTTCAATCATGTGCTACAACAGTTGCGACTCCGGCAGTCATCAAACCCATCTGTCATGGGAATACTGATGGGATGCCTCAGAAAAGACATGATGTTATACAGTAAGACAAGTGGTTGCCAGGGAGACACGATGCTTCATTTGAGCGTCAACACTATGTAAAAGTAGTCATTCTAATCAGTGCTGGTGGAAATGGTGACTTTTACTGAGAACTGATGCTAATAATAATAGTTGCCTAGGAGACCGTTTCTATTCATTCAGGGAGCTTGCAGGGATTTAGAGAACATGAGAAAGTTAAATGTCTGTGGACCATGTAGTGTGGAACGGATGTTTAAAAAAAGTATAGTATTCCTCAATCTTCATAATTAAAAATAAATTTAAATCAAATGAGTGTGGGTGGCATTGTGATGTACTTTTACATGGCATTTTCTGTTGCTCATGTTTGAATTTCCATGCTCTTCTTTTGACTCTTCATACATCTTGGCTGTGGTTGCTTATGCAACATTGTTGGTGCCAGAAACACACAGAAACACTATTGTCATAATCACTCATTTAGCAAGCATACATACCAAATGTTCTCTTCCTTTTTTTTTATAATAATGATAAACTTCAGCAGGAGTTACCGATCACCTGATTTCCTTGGCAGATTTTAAATTCAAGTCCACCATTGACTCTTCCTGTACATGGATTGGTTAGATCTAAGTGAGGTATAGATCTTTAAGGTTAACTTATACCTCGTTGTGTTCAATTGTTATTTTAATGATTGTTTTATCATATTTTGTTGTGTTTATTTTTTACTCTCAAGTTTGTCCTTTCTTTCCTTTATTTGCAGGTTTGTCTAATACTTTTGATTTATTCAATCAGTGATTAAGTTTAGAAAAACACATTTTAAAAATGTTGGCAATTATTCCTTTCCTTTAAGACATACTTGAAGAAATAATTCAGTTTAGTGTACTAAATTCTACATAAACAACTGTACTGAATACGGGTGCCATGTTCAATAAAGGCCTTGCTACCAATTCATATATGTACAATTAGCAGTGGTTTGACATGGCTTAGTAAGAGCAACAATAAGCAATTAGAGACTGGCAGGGATCTTCTCATTCACAGCTCCCTCTGAGGCAGACAAATAACTGCGGAGGGTGAAACATTCACAGTGTGTGTGTGTGTGTGTGTGTGTGTGTGAGAAAGTGTGTGTGTGTGTGTGTGTGTGTGTGTGTGTGTGTGTGTGTGTGTGTGTGTGTGTGTGTGTGTGTGTGTGTGTGTGTGTGTGTGTGTGTGTTCAAGTGTAAGAAAGGGAGAAAAAGACCATAGACTATGTAGAATAGAATAGAATGAATGGTGTCTGTGAACCTGCATTTGTTTTACTGTTAATAAGCAAAGTGGAAAAGCTATTCATGGTTCTTAATGTCTGAGTGTTGCTGTTGCTGTGTCCTCTTTATATTTATGAGCTTGCTTGATTCCTATCTGCTTTCTTAATGCTTTTCAGCTCAGAGAAGATCAAGTGGGGGTGAACTGTCTGGTTTTCACAGTAGGTGGGTTTGCTGTGGCCATACAAATGCTAAAAAACACTATGCTATATGATAGATATGTTTTAAAAAGCATATAATTTAGTTCCTTAATCCTGGTTTTGGGATACAACCTCTCCTGCAACATTTTTAGAAATGAACTGATGGCAGACTAGGTGTGAGTACAAGCGGACACTCAACTGGTTCTTGGAGGCCTGCTCCATCAACGTGGAGAGCTCCTTCATGAAGTGACCGCAGAGCTGGTTCTTCTCCGACGCTCCAGACATCATAGTCAACCAGACGGGCTCAGCCACCCGGGGCATGGTGTAAAGGTCGCAGATGGTCATCCTGGAGAGGAGGTACGGCGAAGGAGGGATGAAAGACGAAGAGGGCATGGAGAGAGCGAAAAAAAGGGAAGGAGGGGGAAAAAGAGAGAAAAAACGACAGGGAGAGAACAGAGACATTATTGTCTCACGGGGTAAACAAAAAGAGATCTCAGTTCACAAGAGCTTCGCTGTCTGCCATGGGAGACCCTGGTTGTGTGTGCGTTTGTAAAAGTCCGACGAACTTGCTCGCACTCACACTGTCTCTTGCACTGTACAGTCTGCGTGTGAGCTTGTGTGTATATCTATCTGTATGTGGCTCAGTTGGGGTATTTGTCCATTGAGAAGGACTGGAGTTTCCATGGAACGTGGGGTGTGTTGGTGAGCATGTCTCGGCTGGAAGCCAAGCTTTGACACAGGGGCAGAGGGGAATCTCTGCAGCCTGAGGAATGTGGAAAATCAGGCGTTTTTAGTCAGAGCTGAAATATGGACTGCAGCTGCTGCATTCTGGGTTTGAAAATGCAAAAATGTACAGGATAATCAAAAAAGATGTTTTATATGCTTACTCTTATTCCTTGCAAACATATCAAGCGAATCCATATTACAATTGCAAACTCCAGCAGCAGAGATGATATAACAACAACATAACCTGGTTAATTTCAAAAGTAAAAAGTGTATAAACTAGCGTCTATCACCCCATGTGATATTTGCAGGTCGTACCGATAGGGAATAAACATTTGTGCTGTTTTCCAAGCTTGATTAAGTCATCCAAGACTGTAAAGAAGGTTAATCCTGCAGTAAACTCACAACCTCTTTAGCCTATAAGGACCTGGTGACAGAGAAGATGTAGACAGGCTTGATGCTAAGAGAAAACACAGGTGTCACACAGTGAAAGTGACCTTCACTAGTTCTCCAGTATTCCAGTAATCAAACTATGGCTTAGGTTGATGTATTTTTCCAAAGAAAACAGGAACACCATGTGCAGTCTTTGTGGGTTTATAAGAAGTTATCATCAACTGGGTGCGAAAAGAAGAACTAATTAGTTCAACTGTATTGCATTAGTTGTTGCAAGTACTTCTTTTTTTGGCAGTTTTTTAACGGTTTAGTGTTGTAACCCTAAACCTGTCCTCTGGTGATTAATATCCTCACAATGACAGTTGTGGTAATGTACAAGGATGCCAATTTTGAAATTTTGAAAATTGCAGAATGTGCTTCATGACATAGAAATTAAGTTTGATTAAATGTTTCATTTCTGTTTCCCAAAACTGGCATGGTCTTGCGTTCTCTCTTTTCAAGACTAAATCATTCAACCAGTGCACAGGTAAATTACAAAAGACCCCAGAATGATTTTTGCATTGAGGGATCGATGCATTAGATAATCTGAGTTTGACTGATCTAATTCTTGACAATAATTTAATAATCACTGATGAATCATTAATTAACACAGTTTAGAGGGGCCATAGCAGGGTGAATCAGAATGGACTCAATGTCCCTTGTAACTTAGAACACCCAAAACATATACCGGACTCTCTTCACATCTCGTTGTCAGGAGGGTGGCAGAGAGGATTCTTTTTTTGGACTGCAGCATCAAATGACCTAATAATGCTTTATTCATTCCTGTGTTATAAACAGGTTGTATTATTTGTGGCCTTTTCTAGCCCCACTTGACCCTGCTGTGTCTGGTGTGTATTCACCTACTGAAATTCCCCCTAGTGTCTGAGGCTGAGCCAGTGCTAGATGATGACTAGGAGTCTGGTCTAAGCCTCTCTGCAGCAGCTGTTCAGGTGAACTTTAAAGGGCGCGGCTGTGATGTGAAATTAAACTGTGTTAGGCTGAGGAGCCAGATTTGAATTACCTCACTATGGAGGGAAGCAATTCAAACATTTCTGACCTCAACTATTGCTTCTGACTTGTGATGTGTTTTCCTACGCCAATTTAAAAGAACCTTCTACATTTTGCAAGTTATAACTGTACAGTTATGGTCATCCTCTGGTTCCAATTACTAATCATCAATAATCTAAATTTTGGGTAAAACTGCATTGCATGCAAACATGTATGCACTGTACTGTACTTTCCGCGTCAAAATAAATGTGTCAGTATTACTGGTTTAACCACTCCAGTCAGATGTTTAGTATAAAACTAAAAATGTCTGCATTATAAATTGTGCAGGGTAGATTTGAACTGCTGTTCAGTCACTGTTTTTTTGCATTTTTGTTTTGCATGTTTACTTTATGCTATTATAGGCCCTTAAAACTGACATGTTAAGCACTAATGTTAACTCTGAAGCAATTACCAGGCCGTAGAGTCCCACCGCTTCAAGTGGCTGCTATTTGGTGCATACTTTTATCCAAGGTGCATAAGGATAAGTGCACTTTTTATGTATGTGTGCTAAAATAGGAATAAGACTCCTAACCCTGGTGTTTTAAGTGGGTTTGCCTCTCTCATTACTACTGCTTGTTCTCTAACTGCAAACCCTAACATAACCCCAATATAGGCTGGTGTGACTTTAACGCGCGCATGCCTCTGCTAAGTGTACAGCTTATCTTTGCCAGCATGCGTGGGTATGTGTGCATGCCCACCCACCAACTACGTCAAAGCAGAATCAGCATTAAGCAAAGCATTTCCTCCAGTTTCCTTCTGTAATGTTCCATGAAGTCAAACTCCCTTAATGGCAAAGGTGGCTACACTTATATTTAGCTGCTGTCTGAAGGTGAGATTTTACAGATATTTTGTTTGTCCCGGGCAATAGCTTCACTCCTGCTGGCACTCCACCAGTATCTGAGGTAGATAGGGTTGCCACTCCAAAGGGTTGGGTTGCTGTGACCGGCTGCCAACGGGCATATGACTGCAGCAATGAGGGGACCTCAGACAGGGGACTGCCGCTAGTGTGCACACACACACTTAAAATAGGTTTGTGTGTTTTATGAGTACCAAAGTCATACAGTATTGACAAGCACGTCACACCCATACATACATGCACACAAACACAATTTTAGAACCTAATCAGAACAAATTTCAGATTTCATATTTGAAGTCATCACAAATAAAACATGAAATTATTCTTGAAACAGGATAAAGGGTAGTTGTGGTGCAGAGTTGAGAAGTAACTAGCTTCTAAAATGTCGGCCAAATAAGCTTTCCTACACACAACCAAAGCTGTAAGCAAGAACTCCCAGCATGCACTGCAGTTACAATGCAACATCTTTGGTTTGCTCATGACAGCTAGGAAACTGTGTGTTCCTACTTTCTTTTACCCAACATATGTTACTGGGCTTGGTATTCATGCTGTCAATTACAGTATATTTTAAATAATCAATTCATTTAAAAAAGGAACCCCAAATAAAAATATGAGAAAGGGCAGAGACTATTAGCATCACACTATCCTCACAAATCACAGCGAGTATTCATTCATTATTAAATGCTGCGACACCTCAGACCACTGCTTAAGTAAATTGAGCAGAATTACAGAATCCCTTCACCTCACCTCCGTTACCTTCAGATTCCATTAATTCACCGGTTATACAGAGACACCACCTGCTCACTGACAGTTATCATGCTAGCCTATGCTAACAACATTATAGCAATGAGAAACAGCATTACATTCAATTGTTTCAACTAAAAATTCTAACAAATGGCCATTTTAGGATACATTTGTGACAGCTACGTATCACAGTAATGTGACCATTGCCTAGTGAACATAAGAACTACTGAATGTAACAATGTTCTCTAGTGAACCTGTTGATAGAGATGCTTCTTTTGTCTGCAGGCCACAACAGCTGGTGAATATTAGAGGTTATCAGCAAAACAACATAATTTACTGCCTGCCTAATATACTGAAAAGAAATTCTAAATGGTGCATGGTGACCGATGAGCTTAACAAACTATGCTTGGAATGAAGGGAATGGGAAAAAATACTTGTGTCATTAAAGCTGCCAAAATGTCAGCTGCCAACACATGATTAGTATGGGCACTTGGTGACTTTAAGGAATATTAGACTGGAGTAGGCTTTAGATAAAATGCATGTTAAGCAGTTTATATATGGCTACACTTTATTTTAGGACTTTAAATGGGAAATATGTGATGTGAAAAGTTGTTTCACTGGAAGACATTGTATCAGAGTTGCAATTCTGACAAATCCTACTTTGAAAAAAGTAAAAAACAAGAGCTAAAAGAAGAATCAGACATGTGTGTCATAAGCTTAGTTTCATGCCTCTTTTTCCTTGGTCCTTCCCCAGTGCAGCAGCTACTTGTCACCTAGACAGAGCAATGTTTTACAGGTCCTTTACCTTCCCTTTCTCTTTCTATCTCACCTGCCTTTCCTCCATCATATCCTGCCAACATTCCCTCACTATCAGGAAACAAACTGATATTGACAAAATTAATAAAACATGTAGCATCCATTTCCTGGAACCAGATTTTAAATGTCACATTTTTCCTGAGTCTCCATGATGTGGAAACCTTGCACCCAGGGATAGAATGAGTGTTAAGCCACAGTACATAGAAACTGAATGACACATTGATGTTGGCTTCGGTGAACTGAGTATTTGCAAATAAACAATGCAGTAAAAAGACAGTGACTTAGTGGCTTAATAAAAACTGAACGATTGCGTTTGGCAGTTTTTTTGTCCCATGTAAAACGTTCAAATTTACGCCAAATTGCTGAATTATAAAGTTATAATGTGATGTGATATTGTGGCATAAACACTCCCTAAAAAGGTTAACAAAAGCATCAGTGTTTGTCATGTTTAAATAAGGAAAATATACATTATGCTGGATTATTTATCGGTCATAGTGAGTGAATGTGAGTTGTTGCCCAACCTGAACTCGTTCAGTCCGTCCACCATTCGGCTGTAAGCCAAAGCCCTCTGGCTGGCATCAGCTGACCGCCGACTCATCTTCATGGCCTTGAGAGTGACACAACACACATGCAATTTGAGATATTTGGCACTAAAGCTGACAAACAAAGTTACAGGAAAGGTGGAGCAAGGAATTTGTGAGGGAGAAGAGAGGGAAGATGATTGGAAGATGGAGGGTAAAATTAGAAGTCATCCAGAGCTTTGATGGTGCCAACAACAGACACCAGTAAACAGAACCACAGATATACAAGCTATGACAATTGACCAGCCAATCTGACAGCAACACTGCTCATTACAACTACAAAGCTGCACTTTGCCTCTCTGCTCTGTGCCCTACCTCACGGTTTTGACGTGGAAAATGTGCAGGCGGCTTAACACATTAAAACAATATACTTTGGAGTAAATAAAAACGTTAATGTCAGTGAAAGAAACACAAAACACAACTCTTGTCAAATACAACACGTAGTTGGTCTACAGTCACAGTCATACACATTAAGTCACCTGTTCGATAGCGCTCTTGAGTTTGTTCATGTGGCTTTCAAAGAGAGGGAAGTGGGAGAAAAAGAAATCCTGGAAACGGCTGTTCTCCTCAGGGTTGGGGGACAGCATGAAGATGACCCCGATGGCAATCTTCTTCTTCCGAGCCACGCCAAGGCTTGGTACACCGCTTTCGTCAGACATGTTAAAGCTCTCCTCGACTGACCTGATCGGGACAGGGTACAAAGGGAGTCAACTTCGGAGCCAAGGCAGATCTGATACAACTTCCAAAGCCTGAAATATGTGTGCAGCTGCTCAAACTTCCAAATGTTTACTTGCCATGTAAACCTGAATCCTAGTAATTTTGCCCATGAAAATCAATAAAGTTATATCTTACCTTATATATGACATCACTAGTCAGAAAACTATTTAGGGTCTCCCTAGATAAGTGTCTTTCTTGTACTTTTGCAGCAGGTTTATTCTGTTGACTACTGCTAAGATTTAACTAGTAAATATTGTACATACAACAAACATGTTACATGTTTCAACAGTTAAGCAGAAAAAGATACTTACGCATATCTGTTGAGCAAAGAAAACATGTCAAAAGACTTTTAATCATAGCCATTTTTAATTTTGCAGCTAGTAAACAAGATGCTTTGGTGCTGCTGAACTGGACTGCCTGAAAGATTAGAGCACTCAGAGGCTGACAGCTGCATTTACATTTGTGTGTGTGTGTGTGTGTTTGTGATTCTGAGGAAGTCCTAGCAGGATAAACTTTACAAAAGCCTGTCAGAGGGAAGAAAAATGGAGGGGGGTTAGCGATTGGGAGAGACTTCTCTAAGTGTGTGTTTGGGAAGTTGTGCAGAAAAGATCACAGAGCTTTCTCCTAAGCAGCACTTTAATTACGCTAAGTTTGCGCGAGCACATGTTAAAGACTTAACTCTCCACAGTGGTTCATATACATGTGTTGGAACATGTACCTTGCACAAGTGTGTGTGCATGTATGATTGTGTGTGTCTCACCATCGGGGAAAGACGCCATTTTCCAGGCTGGTGGTTTGGCTGCGGAGCCATCGGCGCTGGTAACTGGACGCGCAGCTGCTGGTCAGGGAGGAGCCAGGAGATGGGAAGGGAGTGATCAACAGGCTGCTCAGAGAAGCTAAAGGGATAGGTGATGGGATGGAGAGAAGGATTGGAGGTAGATAAAGGAGAGGAGAGGATGGTTCGAGAAATTAAGAGAGCAAGAATGAAAAAAAGGAGAACAGAAGGGAATAGGGAACAGATGGAGGGAATTGTGGGTGATGGAAGAGAAAAAGATCAAGTGTGAGTCAGACAACAAGTGTATAGGGTTACTCATTCTCAACGACACATTGTGTGCACAACCACCCACACACACTCTTTATACCACACAGAGCTAGACAGAAATCTAGAGGACAATAACTGTACTACTTACTGAGACAAAGAACTTGAAAAAGGGCAAACATATACAGCACACAAACACAAAGATACACAAAAACACATCTAAAACGCACAGAACCACACACACACACACACACCTTTTCTCTTTTTAGCTCCTAATTATTATTACTGCTTTCATATGAGATCTAATATCAGTTAGCCTGCTAGCAGTCACATGCTGCAGGATACTTGGCTTTACACCAGGCTGACATGGTCATGACAACCTACACGCATGCATGCATGCATGCATGCACGCACGCACGCAAGCACACACAAGCCCTGATCACTGGGTTATTTACAGCCCGGGAAGCACGCACTGATCAATGGTCACATGAACCATTTAGACGGTGTGTGATCTTAAGTGTATGACGTATGAAGAGAAAACTGTGCTAGAGAGTTGAAGATGTACCAGAAGAGCTACAGTAAAAGAAGAGAAAAGGTAGACGGGATAAGAGTTTGTGTCACAGTGGGACGTGTAAGTATTCGTCTTTGTCAACGTTAGCTACAGAGCGTGTGGGGAGGTGGAGAGTGTCGAGATGAGAGATTGAGGCTTGAATTAGAAGCTCATTTACTAGTTTTGAGAGCTGCTATATTTAATCCTTTGCATGTGACCCGGGTTTGAGCAGAAAGTGCCATTCCTGTCATACCAGTCATGCCAGTAGGGCATGGTGGTGTTTGTAATGAAGGGGGGGAGGTGGGGGGGGGGGGTCAGTTTCCATTGCACAAGGTTTTCCAGACCCTAGAGGTCCTGTAAACACCTCCAGCCCTGCATCATCATTTTCTTTGTGGTTTTAGGTCAAAATACAGAATTGGCAGTGGAGAGAGGGATTTATATCCTTTCTCACTCTCTCTTCATACACACCCCAGTCAGCCTTGAGAAGGTGCACCTGTGGCTGGTATTAATGAATGGAAAACTGTGTGCATATGTGTCTGCATATTTGTCTGCATACCATGTTAGTGAAGTCGCAGCTTAAGTACCACTGTCTAAAGAAACCAATGCTTATGTAACTGTTCATGCTCTTGACCTTGAACAGTCAAGTTAAAGAAGATCAACCATTTTGACCCACAAAGTGCTTGAATTAAAAAATAAACTCATTAGCTCCCTCATTCATGTTTTGAGGAAACAATGACAGCCAGAGATTGTATACATTTGTGGGAACCTATGATGCATTTGAGGTGAAAATGTCCAATAGTTGGACTAAATAGTTTTAGTCTAATAATTTCCTCATTTACACTTTATCTTCTCTGTTCATTGGCCCCTTTGATCTTTGACAAGAATAAATGTGAACCCATGTCAATGCTCAGCTGTAGGGCTGACCACAGAGTGTAGTCAATCCAGGCTTTGGCTCCTAGTCTCGTTAACCTACCTGACCTGGCGATGCCGCTGTCCCTCTCGTCGTGAAGCCCTCGGCCAGGCATGTCCATGGGGTGACTGTGGCCTGCAGGAAGACGGAGAGAAAAAGTGAATGGTTGGGTAAAGGAAAAGGGGTTAAGAGAAGGGGCAGAGGGAGATAAAGGTCAATTGCAGATGGGTGATATAAAGAAACAAATGAGAGATAGAAGAAATTCACCATCAAGTTAGAGCCTTGTAGTGCTCGTCTACTCTGCAAACAAATGTAAAGGCTAATGCTTTTGGATGCTTCACCTCCTCAGCATCCATGTCAAAGTTATAGCGAGAAAATAATACGAGAAATCAATTTCACCCCAAAGAATTGCAACCATTTTTTTTACTTAGGACTTGCAACCAGGAAAAGAATTGAGTTTTTCTTGCTATAGCCTGACCAGTAAATGCATCACTATGTGGAATAGCTCACAAAGTACATACAGTTAAGATAAGGTTCAACACTTATAAAATTACTATTTATTGTGGCAGAAAAAAATAAAAACAAAACGGCCTGGTGGCTTATTCAAAACAACTGTATCACCTGTAGGCTATAAACCACACAACTCCTACATGTAAAGTCCCCACAATAAAGGCTAGGCTACAAATGACAAATGTCTACTGTGAAGTGGCTATTACTGATTGATTCTCATGCTGTTAATGCACCCTTTGTTTTGTGACACCAAAACAGAACGTGCCACAAACCAAACAAAAACAGCAAAAAGCACTACTGTTATAATAGGCTGTTGTTGCTCACTGACACTATCTACAGTAGCTGTTACAGCTTTGATGTAACTTTCTACAACAGACAATAATATGAATGTCACAAGCTTGTTTGCTCAAATGTCCTTCTTGTCAACACTTCGACATAATATGGGAAAAATGCCAATGCTTCTCACAGCAGAAAGGAGTAAAACCACAAATACACATTTTAATGTGCAGTTGAAAGCATAGCTCTGGTTGAGATGATTAATGTGCATGTCAACATGTGCTTTTGTTGCAAAGCGTGTGTGTGTGTGTGTGTGTGTGTGTGTGTGTGTGTGTGTGTGTGTGTGTGTGTGTGTGTGTGTGTGTGTGTGTGTTGTGTATATGTTCACTCCTGTGGTACACTGTGCTTTATGACCATACCAACACTGCATATCTAAATGCCATGCCAAACTAAGGGTGCCCTGAACAGGATTGTAGGTAGGCAGCAGCATGGCGCAGGGAGGGGCTTCTTCTTGTTTAACTCACCCGACTACGCTACAGCAAGGGCAAAGGTTTTACCCCCCAGAATCCTGAATTAGATGTTGTCATAGTTTATAGTTAAAACACATGTAAAGCCTAAAATCACTGCCCACATGTCACAGTCACCGGCAAAAACAAGTTAGTGTAAGTATGTGAGTGAAGAACACAGTGAGGAAGGAGAAGGAACTGCAAAAACTTTAACTAGAAAGAACTACAGCCACCGACACCAGTGAAAACCCATGCACACCACTTCTGCGTGCCCCATACACCTGCAGGCCTGGGTCAGATAGTTCTGGCAGATATGTTTTATGATTTGTTTGAGAAAACGTTATGGCTGACGGGTGAGGTTGTCTTATTGGACACTGCCATTAGCAAAACAACAGAACAGAAGGTGTTTGAAGCAGTACATATCCCTCTGTGATTTACTAAGTGGTAGTTTGTGTTGTTAAGGTTCACTGCCAATTTCCAGTGATCCAGCATTTGTAAATAAAATTCACAGCTCATTTAATGGTGTGGATGTCTTGGAGCATGGCAGAGAACAGTAATTTGGTGCCACTTGGAGTTGAATCTAAAATGTTCTCACCTGCCCAAATTAACTAATTAAAGGGAAGACATAATCTGGTTTATGAAGAACATACCAAATAACAACAGTTTCTGCAGCTTCTATCTGACCCAAGTTATTTACAGACGTGCTGTGATATCGCATGCTATGACTACTGCAACCATTTTTAGTGCAAGAATCACCACACATGCATGCATCTGCTGAGAGTCAAGGCCTGTACAAAAACTACTACTGAAACTGTTGTCTACACACACGCATGCAACTGGCACACATCACTCATGGCCAGTTTTAAGCGCCAACCTGAAAAGAAAGATGCACTCTTGATGAGGCGCAGAGGGCCCTGTTCAGAGAAGGCCCGTCGAGGGCTGCAGAGCTGAGAAATTCCTGCGCAGCACAAACAAAAACATGGAAAAGAAAAAAGGGAGGAAGAGGGGGAAAAAAAAGACACATAAAAACATGAACCGCGGTTAGTGACTGTAAGGAGGAAAGCTGGTTGCCTCCTGTGGTCCGACCACCTCGTAGCAAAAAGCTGAGTTACAGGAGCTTTTAGTCTGGAATGAAATAATGACCACCATCTGGTGGGTCAGTCAGTCATAAAGACAAACAAGAAGGCTGGTATCACTCACAGAAAACACAGCTAATCAAACAAATACATTATGACAGGCTTTCCATCTCCGATGTGTACAAGTTGATCATTTTTGTCTTTTATGTGAGGATGACACAGAGAAAATGCTCTAAATGATAGAATTTGCCAACAGTTCTTTAAATTCTTTTTTTATGTTCTTCATTCTATTGAGAGCCTGTCATACTCTAAGTCAGGCGTAGTAGGGTGTTTGATTTCAGTTTTTCCAGATACAATAGATTTTTTTACAAAGAGTTTTACCATGAGTACCAAGTAGAGTTACCATGAGTTTTCGGGAAGGAACATTCTCCAATTGTTCACAAGCTTAGTGTTGGTGAGCAGTAAGTGAGAGCTGTTGGCAGAGTCTATCTAGCCTGGTTTGCATTCAAACAGGAATGTTAAAGAGTCAGAAAGCGAGAAACAAAATCAGCTGATTCCTCACAGTTCTACCAAGGCACATCGACTTCAACTGACAGTTACTGAGGTAACATAAGATACTAAATAAGATTGACTGAACATGCAGTCGTACACGCTCCACAAGTCCTTTCAAGAAGAAAGTAACTACACTGAGCTATGAGTCTGGCTATGACCATACAAAAACAAACATTTCACACACTTTCTACACAAGTGAACTGAAAAGAAACAGGAGAACATTGGTGGCTAAAGGTTTGGTGTGGCACTGGGTTTCTGTGGTTACCTATGTTCCCTAGGAGACTGTTGGGCCCGGTGTTTTGATCGGGCCTTAGGGTGTTGCTGTCCTGTCCAATGAACTCTAGGCTGTCTTGTAACCTGTGCAAGATCAGAAAATCAGCAATTAAAGTTAGGAGGTTTAGGCGGATGATTTTATAACATTTGATGATTTTCTGGCACCTGCAACAGAATTATACTGTATACATAAACTACATGTAAGTTTGAAAAACAAAAAAGTGTGTTTTAATATATTCAAAGTTGATTACAATTAGGGCACACAGTTTGTATGAGACAATTGTGAAAGAGTGTGTTCAACTAGATGAAGAGAGACAGAAAGACACTGAGAGACAGTATGCCTAGTTGACATAAACAGAGGGAACATAGACAGTAACCAAGACAGATGGCGAATGGGAGGGAGAAAGATGAGATGAGAATGTATCTGCATGTGCTGGCTAATGGAAGAAGCTGCAATGGGAATCCGAGTGAGAAGTTTGTGTTGATAAGCATGTGTGTGCTTACGTGTTAAGGCTGCCGTACACACTGCCTCCCGTCCTTGCGGTGAAGACCTTACTCAACATTAACTGAGGTGGCGATCTGATATAATGATAGCACAGGGACAAAGATCATCAGCATGCAGGTTCGGTTCATGTGCACGCATTATGCGTCTTTCACACCCAACCTCATTTGTCTCTTCTTCTACCACCCACATTTGAAAAAAAAAAAGCAATCTCAAAATCTAGTAATAAAAGCCATGTAAAATGTCAAAGCAAAAAAAAATGCATCTCTATTCGCATTACCTGATCTGGTGAATTTTTAGTGTGGAACCTTTGTAGCTCATAGCCACAGAGCCAAACATCATTTCCCCCAGCATTACCACATCGGATGAACATCTCGAACCCTGGAGAGGAGAGGAGGACCACAAATCTTTAATGTTGTTACCCGTAAAGAGCAATGAACTCCACAGTGATCTGAAGATTATTTTTGTCTAAAAGGTGACTCCTACTGGACTTTGATGTATATACATGCAAATTACATGTGTATATGCGAGTGTTTTGTGTACATATCTACTTACGCAGCTGGGAATGCATGAGTATGCATATACTGTACATCCCTGCAGGGGAGTAAATATGTAAATGTTGCAGGAAAGTCTGTTTTACCTGGAAGCGGATGCCCTGCTCCTTGGTTTCCTTGGTTTCTGAGGTGCAAGAGGAGGAGCTGTCCAGGGAACTGCTGCTGCCTCCAGTAGGACGGAGCTGGCAGCACTTCCCGAACATCTTCACCTGGCCCTCATTGCTCTGTGGCATGAAAACAAAAAATGCAGTAATATAAGCTCATGAACACAGGCTCTGCAGAAGGTTCAAGTTATATCAGAAAACCACACACTTCACTTCATGGTATAATCCATTGTTATACCCATACATATGTGAGCTTATAGTTTGACCTGAAGATAAAAAGGACCACTTTTTACTGCTTTGTTTGCAGCCATTAAGAATGCAAACAAACTTTAGCAGCCTCTCAAAAAAATAAACTGGTGGAATACAAAGCATACCAGCCACTTCCATCGTTTCATCAACCAAGTTGTTTTTTTCCTTTTCCTTTCAAATATAGAGAAGCCTACAAAAATGCTCTCCTTTGACTAAGTGCATTCAGCAGCAATGACTAAACTTTTTTTTTGTTATCTACTTCTCATACTTGCAAATACGTAGGGACTAAACAATAAAAACAAACGACAACAATGGATGAAACAAAAATTAGCTTAAAGCTCTGTGCTATTTTGTGCACATGAAGTCACCAAGACAGATGCAGACATTTATGTGTTTAGGTTCTTAAAGGGCATGTGCCCTTCAATGTGGAAACAGCCCATACATGTAGGAATAGATAAAATCAAGAGGATGTTATTGCAGGGGGGACTTCAGTTATGGCGGCCTCTGCTAACATACACATAACGAGAGAGGCAAACAAAGCACACTTCACCTTTAAAAAGTCACAGTCTGTCTAATTTCATCCTGATGCCCTAACATTTGAACAAGTCCCAAATATAAAAAGTCCATATCACGTAAACTTCTTAATGGAGAAACATAAATGAAGTTGAATTGGTCGGGTCTAAAACCATAAAAACCTGATCCAGAAGCAATTCTGTAAACAGCAAACTAAAAGCAATGTGAGCTCAATCAGCCTGTCATGTGCCTTCTTAACTTGGCAGCCTATTCAAGAGGAATGCATCTGGGAGGGCGGGGAGTGTGTGTGTGTGTGTGTGTGTGTGTGTGTGTGTGTGTGTGTGTGTGTGTGTGTGTGTGTGTGTGTGTGTGTGTGTGTGTGTGTGTGTGTTTTTAGCTAAGCTTTGGTAATGGCTCACTTGAAACCACTGTCGCTGCCAATGTAAGAGAGAAAGAGAAAGGAGGGAGAAAACAACAGGGAGGCAAAGAGAGACAGAAGGAAAAAGGGAGAAGGAAAGCAGACAGATGAAAACAGATGACTGTTTTTGCTTAATTCTGCTCTTTTAAAGTACATTAGTAAACACTTTACACATGTATGCAACTTGTTGTATACATATTTTATTCTCTCTTGTCAATGAGTGATTTTGTAGCACACCCATATCCTCATGCTAATGATGCAAGGCTAATTCTGAGCGAGAATGTGTTTGAGTGTGTACATGGGTGTGTGTGTGGTGTATGTCTGCTGCAGTGCAGTGTGAGGTGTGTACACAGAGGCCAGCAGCATGTGACTGCCAGTCATATGACTCTTTCAGCAACTCGTGAGCAAGCAGCACTGCAATCATTCCCTCCCTTCCCCCTCCACTCCTCTCTCTTCACCCCTCCAACCTCACCCCTCTCTAATTCCTGCAGCTTTCTTTCTCTCCTTTTTTTTTCTGGACCAGATTTTTCTCCAGCTCCCTCTTCCCGTATATTGTATTATTTCCCAACCAACACCCCCACCCCCCTTTTCTTCACTTTTAATTCTTTCCCACCCATCCAATGCATGCTCCATCCTCGCTTGTTTCTCTGTTCCTCATTCTCTCTGACCCTCTGTGCTTTTCTTGTTTCTGCTGTTGATCTCTCCAAAAATACATTTGTCTGAGTTGACAAAAACAACAACAAAAAAGACAGAAGAAGAATAGCTGTGATAGAAGTCACAAGGTAGCTGGCAAAGCCCTAACAACGCAGAATGTGCCAAAGATTATCATCAGCCCAGGCACACACACACACACACACACACACACACACACACACACACACACACAGACACAGACACAGACACACAGACACAGACACACACACACACCTTGTGTTTTTTAAGAGCTTATTTTAAACAAATGCCACTTTGTAAGACACACACACACACATACTTCATAACTCTTCTTATTGTGGTTCTATATCTGGCACCAGACCAATCCAAATGTAGAGCTTTAGTAAATCCCTGTGCTTGAGTTGAGAAAGTTGAGCAAACAGGCAATCCAATTTTCAATGTCAGGGTGTCAGAAGCCAGCAGGAGTGTGTCTGTGTCCCTCTGTGTGATGATGTGATGAGGTGAAGGTTATGGACGGGATAGTGAGGCAGACGGACAGGCAGACAAGAAAAGGTGATGCAATACAGAGAGCAGACCGAGAAAACCTGGTAAAAACAAAAAAGAGACAAGCCAAAGAGGAAGCAAAAAGACAGGTGAAACACAACAAAGACAGGTTGAATGTGGCAGGGAGGAAAAAGGAACAAAAACAAAGAAAGGGACTGAGGTAGAGAAAGATCTAGACATGTGAAGAGAGGTAGAGAAAGCATGCATTTTCTAAATGGAGAGGGGTAGAGATACTTTAAAGAGTAGATTACAAATGGGTAGAGTATGCATGTACAGAAAGATAGGCAGGTAAAGATAAATAGAAGGTAGAGAGTGATTTATAAAAGATAACAGAGATCATGTAGAAAAGACCTAGGTAACCAGACAAGTTAAGAGAGAGAAGATGGCCAATTTAGAGAAGGAAGATGCAGAGTGGGAGGAAAATGTAGAGAGGGTGAGACCAGAGCAAAGACAGACCAAGACAGACAGAGACACAGAGAAAGACAGACAGTGAGTGACACGGCTGTCATGTGAGGATGAAAGAATGCTGCTTACACATGGGCTGTCAGCTGAGGCTATTATTATTGGAGATAAGAACTCCAGAACAAACCAGTCAGGGTCAAACAGGAACACACAGCAGAATTATGAAAATATTAGGCATGTTATTCAAAATTAAAAAAAGAAAAAAAAAAAGAGTGGTGACCAGTTGGAAAAAAAATCTGCTATTAGGTGCAAGTGTGGGAGCTGGAGTATACCCAAAGCTGGTTGTCAAAAGACATAATTGACATGTTTAAAAGCTATAGTTGCACACACCCTGATAAAGACTGCTACGCTGTAGTAACACAGTTTTTATCATCACGTCTCACAGGCTGAGATGGGTGTGTTGACATTTAACCAACGCTGAATCTCATGCACTCACTGACGCACACAAATCGACTATCTGTTTGACATAATGTCAGAATGTTTAAGGCGATATCTGCCTTCAGGACAGCCTTGCCCTGGAAAACTGATCATAAGACTTTTTGCCACCGGTTGAGTCAAAAGGGGACCAGACCTTTTGTTTTAGAAACTGCAGAGAAAATAAAACTTTAGATGTTAACAAGCACTCATTCAACTGGTTTTTGTGACTAACCCAGTTTTGGCGAAACAGTTGAATTCCATTTTTAATCCTACAAACCTATAGAAACATTCCAATAATAATAATAATAATAATAATAATAATAGCAAAAGGAATTATGTCCCTTTAAAAAAAAAAAAATTAAGTTAATAAATGTGTGATTCATAGACAAAAAACACACCCTCAAACAGGACTTGCACACTGTCCAACTGGACACCTTCCCTGCCTTCCACTCAGTCAGACACTGCTCACTATGGGGCAGTGAGGTGTCCTGAAGGATAAGCAGGAAAAGGTGCAGCTTGTGGCTTCTGAACATCATGCAACAGTCACATGACTTGTCTCATGTCAAGCCTCTTTTCTCTGTGACCGTTTCTAAGTTTATGCTTGAGTCCGTCACTCTACTCTTATCTTCGATCATCTATTCTGACTGCGTGTGAGCTTCAAAAGATTAAATAATGCCGAACATAAGATTTTAATTAGCACCTGTAACTGAAGAAAGCCAATGAAGACAAAGTATAAATAAAAAGGCAGGATAACAAAAGGGGAAACAGGAAAGTAGCTGTTCAGGAATGTGGAATCACGCCTCATTTTAAGATAATCTTTTCAAATTTCATTTAAATAGGACCTGCAGCTTGTCTACTGCATCAGTTGACCACTGACATTACACCGAGACCAGAAACAAACAGTGTCTTTTCATTACCATCTACAAACCAAGATAGGCCTTCAAATGACAACACACACACACACACACACACACACACACACGCACAAAACAAAACAGACATGTGACTCACCGTGACAGGGGTTTCCTCCGTGCCCTTCTTTTTGGTATTGGAGTCGAAGAGGACATTCCTGCCGCGCCTCTCACAGTCCTGGTACACTATCAGCCTGATCTGACTGGGCTCCAGCTGGGGGACTGGCCAGCTAGATGGAAGCAAGAATTGATAGAGAGGAGGGATGGAAAAGTGAGGGATGAAAAGAGGGAGGAAGTAATAAGGGAGAAAGCAAAGGGGGGCAGGAGGACGAAAGGTGGGATGGTGAGAGAAAATAATGCAATTAGTACAAATAAACTGACAAAGCAGATGAAACTGAAACATATTCTTTCAATATCTTGAGTGTTTCTTCAAAAAATAAAAGGTGCAGAATAAACTGTGTACAGTAAAAGAGACTTCAGATTTGGGACAGTTCATTAAAAGAGTATTACACCAATGTAGCATTGCACCTTATAACATTGTCGGACTCACAACGGACTAAGAGAAAATGTAGACATGATGTACTAGCAAGCTTTAAATAAATCTGTTTAAGCCCTCACCCCTCTCAGTGGGCATGGTCGAGCCAACAGACTGCATGCCACAGCTACCAATCATCCATCGCTTACCTAAACCAGTAGGGAGCAACAAAGATCAAACCAACCTACTAGGTTTGCAGGGCACCCAGATAACAAGATGCCACTATAGACACTCACTCAGCTGATTTAATCCAAGATTGTCAAGAAATAGAATACAGTACTTTTTCTTTAATAATCCAGGGAATAACATTATGGTGGCAGCTCCACTGTGCTCTGCATTCACACAGTTACCAGCATAACAGTCACCCAGTATAACCAGTCTGCAGCTCCACTGGATGGGTTGAGTCATCATTAATACTTCACTCAAGGCAATGAGCTTTATTGTACACGTAAATGTAGAGTGAAGAGCCACTGTATTGTCCATTGTCCATCCTGTAACTAAAATCATTTTTTTAAAGCAACTAGCCAAAGGACTTCTTTGAAATTCAAATATCTGCCAAATTGTATCGTTGTCCTTTGGCAGATCAATGTACTGTACTCATGCAGCTCTCTTAACAGACCTAAAACACAGTTTATCAACAAGCTTCTTATAATTAGAAACAGGTAAGACGTATAGCCATATTGGAGATTTGAGGGTATTCGATTTTATAGCAGTGGTACATTTCTTCTGGCAGTAAACATTGTCTCAAACAGTTAAGTAACAGATAAGCCGTTTTCACTGGCAGCCCCTGATCCATGGCTGTTGCTAGGTAACCTGAGGTTTTATTCAGCTCATCTTCAGGATGTTGCATATTTATGTCTCACTGTGGGCACTAGCAGGCCTTCACAAGACTCTGGCACTCCCCTCTGCTTTAGGGGGAAACTCGGTCCCTGGTTGATTTAGTAGAGGCTATAAACATGACAGGGGATTGGACCGACAGATAGACGGTCAGGGATTTCTGTCTGACCTGATGAATAGATGGGTCAGGCAGATGGACACAGAGCTGGACCTAAATATAGCCTTTTATTTGGGAGCAGGGGCCGTCCCCAAACACAAGTGTTTATAGTAAATGGGTTGGTGAGGAGGGGTGGAAAAGGAACAGTTAAGTCCATTTCACTTGCCAACAAAATAGTACACACAAGCTGACACTCAAAAACAGTATACAACTGTTCGGCAGGGCATGGAATACCTTGCCCTGTCGATCGTGTGTTGGTGTATGCTTCTCTGTGCGTTTGTGTGTATGTGAGTGTGAGAGAGAGAAAAAGGGCCTCCAATGGGAAACCCCTATAAAAACCCACCTGTGATCCATCCACATAAACTCATACACACAAAAAATCTTGCGTTTGTTTAGTTATAAGTTTGTTATAGCGCGATAAGCATGCCTGAAATACACAAACATGTAGTGTGTTCTAACAGAGTGTAAATTGTAATTTCCCCATTGGGGATCAATAGAGTATAAATTATAAATTATTAAAATTAGAAATATCTGTACATATGTATATTATGTTACATTCTGTCTTTATATTTTTATTCCATCCACCCCAATATTGTGTGAATGTTCATATTGTGTTCTGTCCGAATATTTGGACAAATTCCATGCATGTGAGCTACTATTTACCAAACACTGGTGTCAAAATATTGCCAGCATTCTTGGAGGCAAAATTATTAAGTCTTGCAGGAGAGTAGGTTAAGGGAGTCATGTGCTGCAGCCTGCTGTACTGTTAAGTTGTCAAACCAAAGTCATTTGTCAGATGGGGCCTTGAGAGGCAATCACACAAGAGTAACGTTTTTTTGAAGACTCATGCTCACCATTTCTGCAAGGAAACATCTCCAGCATTCAATCCTGTAGCTCAAGGATTGAGCTTGCTGCCTACCAATATGGAACAAAACTACCATCTGAAATTGAATTAGGCTTTGTGGGCATTCAACAGAAGGAGCCACATTTCACTGCATGCATGCATGCTGTTGCACAGGCACGTGTTTATTGTTAATTAAGGTCCCCCATAGCGAAGACAAGACAAACAAACATGCACAAATGCGTGTATCTATGAACTGCTAAAATATACTGTAGCTCCTGTCTTATGTTCTCCAGTTGCTAAAAATGTATCATTGTTCAGAACAAGATGTTAAATCAGTCAATGAGTTGTCAGAGAAATAAAAACATTAACCGGCCGGGTACTACAATAGTAAAATGTAACAACTTAATGTTTCATTCACACTGACTTTTTCCAGCTCATTTTCTGTAACCAGTGTAGCATGAAGGCATGTTGGGTGGAATAAGCAAGTTAGCTAACTGGCCAGCCAGCCAGCCGCAGCGGGCTGCTTGATCCCTCCGCTTCACCACTGCAGGAAGACTTCTTTGCAGAGAGATGTACGACAAATAGCTTATCGCTGCCTACTGCCATTGCAGGTTATTTCCTCTCATGCAGGTGCAGAACGTACATGCTAGTTGGCCATCGACTGTAGTCTTGACTTTGTGTTCAAGTGCAACTTTTTGGCCAAGAGACACAAGAGACGTGAGGAGACGTGAGGAGACGTGAGGAGACGTGAGGCGGCGCCAGTCAGCCTTCGTCGCCCCTAGTTCATTGCCATCTGCTCGGTGTGTCAGCACTCAGCACCTTTAGATTCTACTCGGCTTGTGAATGGCTGTTCTATTGTTGTTCTTCTGCTTTTTGGTTAATCCAAGTAAATGTTGGATCGCTTTACAAAAACATCTTAAGTTTTATCCTCCTGGCTCCTGTCCGAGGACAGACCCAACCTTTTACCCAGTCTGAGTGTTAAATGGGTGACATAATGCCTGCCTGGCCTACATAATGAGCTCAAATTGCATCGTTTGAGACCGGGTTGATATTCACCTCATAGACTTGTGTGCATGATTACACATCAGGCGGTCGTTTTAGTCCGTCACATGCCTTGTAACTGGACTACTGCCTTTCATGAGTGATTTGTATATACATCTGACTTTGCTGTTGTTTTCAAGTGTTCAGCTTCAGTGCATCTTTATGTGTTTTGGTTGATAGTAGTCTCTTCCACTGAAAAAAATAAATTCTTGAGAAATCATCTCTGACGCCCTTTTTGCAACTATCATTAACTGATTTAACCTTTTAAGCATTTATATATATATTTTTTTAATTGTTTGCTGCTCTACCACCATCTTGAATGAACAAAATCTGAAGTTGCTCAGAAGATGCACGACTTAGTTCCAATTTCTGGCCAAAAATCAGTGCAATAGTCACAAAAAGAGACAATGTGTTGTTCCCAGATCAGCCCAGAGGAGAGCTGCATAATTTGACACCAAGTTCACTGCTCCCTTTGTTTTAAACATAACAGAGAGAAAACACACAGTGAGATGCAAGGAAGAAGGAATAAACACAGGACAGAAAGCTAGAAACACAGCAATAAAAAGACAGACCCCTTTTATAAGTTAGTTTTGAGGTAACACAAAAACTAAAGCTGAGAACACCACAAGAAATAATAACATTGAATAAGAAAATGCAGCTAACATTGAAGGTTGTTGGAGAGAAAACCAGAATTGAGCTTAGATAAGAAGAGAAAAGATCATACAAAGCAGAAACAAAAACATCTGAGATAGACAGAAAGACATTTGAAAGAAAGACAAGGCAAAATGAGAGCAAGGGAGGAAGTACCCCATCAGTGAGCTTGTGACAGTCACAGCGCTGACAGAAGAGAGAGTCATTCATAAAAGCAGCACATGACTTCATGACTGTTACATACTTGTACTGCATTGACTTCGATTGTCTGAACCAAAACTTCTCTTACAAACGCATACACGTTATCATTTCCTTGAACAACCTGTTGATCTTAAAAAGAAAATCCCCAACAATGGTTTAATTAAGGTTACATTTCAAAATGCCACAAAGAACACAAACAGGGCCTTAACTTTTTTTGGAAATGGTTCACCTTCTTTCTGAACGAAATCCAATCTGAGATCACAGATATGTAAAACAGAAACTCTTTGAACCACAACTCCACCCAAACACATACATGCCACACAGTTTTGTTCTTATCCTAATTCAACACAGAAGGTGTGCTTTACCACAAACCGTTTAATCTTCATTATATAACATTGACCTCAAATGATAGAATCAATCTTTAAATCTACAGCCTTGCTGCCTCAAACTGCAAGTGCTGTCCAGCAGCAAACAGCCACAGGTTGCCAACACAGAAGACAAAACCTGAAGGAAACAACATAAGTAAACCTCCTTTGACCAACACTACCATGCCCACTTGGATGCACGTACGCCTGGTTAAATATTACCGACTCCTACCTGGGCATCATTGCGAGTCTTTCCCCAGCCCTCTCCCTTTCCCTCTATTCCTCTCTTCTCTTCTCTTCTCTTCTCTTCTCTTCTCTCTCAGCCAAAGCAGGGTCTAAGAATAGCAGTGAACTAAATTCACACCACAACATGAGACTGTCAGGTGATCGCAGGAGCACTGTGTGTGCTGGACAGTACAGAGGCAGCAACAGCAGCCAGCCCGGACTGCTGACTGCCACAAAGCACTGTGATAACAGAGTGACAGTGGGGATTTGTTTGTGTGTTGTTTCTTAACCCCACTCTTTTTGTTCCGCTCTTCCTTGTTGTTCCCTCTCTGCTTCTTTCTATTGTTCTTTCTTGGATACATTTAATACACGTATGCGTAAATGTACAATTTGTCCTCTTAACAGAGAATGCTTAGAAAAAGAACAGAGAAACAAATAGCTTAAAGAAACCAGACTCTTTTAAGTGAAAGCTTCCCAGATGTAGACTCCTCTTTAATTCTTCCTTTATGTACGGTGGTTAGTTACAAGTGGCAGCTTATTGAAGTCTGTAGAAAAGTGAGCAGTTGGTGGCTGTGGGTAAGGCCTAAAGTTTTAGGCTGCATCATTTGATTAGAGCCTAGAAATAATTTATTCTATCATAAAGTTTAAAATTTATTTTTTTAAAAAGGGGAGAATAAAATTGTGTCATCAAAATGTGGCACTCTCACTCCTTTTCACATATTATGCAATGACACTAACAAGATGGGCTGGTTGCAAGAGACCACATGTATCTAATGTATCACATGTATCTCTCATATATATATATATATATATATATATATATATATATATATATATATATATATATATATATATATATATATATATTCTGGCTTTAGTTGATGTTCTTCTACATGATAACTACTATTACTATCACCCACAACACCTTAACAACATTCATGTGTCCATAGACACTGATCCATACTGATTTTGAACAATAGTAGTGCAACAAAAAACATAAAAGGAATATAAAAGAGTAAAACCCAAGAAGTTAGGCATCCATCCACTGGGATGCACTTGGAATTTTAATTCCATAGTAATGGGAAATATGTTTATAATCTATTATTCCTGGAGAAACGAGAAAAATAATTTCATTTGACAGTGATACAAAGTCTGCAACAATGGGGGAAAAGCACCTATAGCCGTTTCTGGCGATGTGTGTACTGATAAAGGTCACACAAAAGCAAGCAAGTTTCCTTGACTGCAGTGAGTCAGACATCAGCATACTTACAAAGAGCCATCGCTCTCTCTCCACTGCCACTGGAACATCTGTGCGCGCGCGCGTGTGTGTGTGTGTGTGTGTGTGTGTGTGTGTGTGTGTGTGTGTGTGTGTGTGTGTGTGTGTGTGTGTGTGTGTGTGTGTGTGTGTGTGTCAGAGATAGAGAGACAGTTATATAAATATCCCCTATGTCCAAGCTGTGTGACAGAGGTTTCGGTAAGGTTAAAAGTAGGGCTGTCAAACGTTTAATTTTTTTTAATCGCGATTAATCACTATATATTTTATCACATGATTAAAATTCTATTATTTTGCATTTCAGAACAGTTTTTAAGTACATATTAACAATCGAAAGCAATTTTTACCAGTGTATCTTGATTGTGAATCAAATGAATGCAAAGAAAGTTACTTTATGAACTTGATTTTAAAATTTGTCATTATTTATTTACAGTAAACAAAAGAAAAATGTGTGAATCTGTCATTATTGCACAATTCCTCCAAGTACCTAACTAAAAAACTAAAAATCCCTATCCTTACTAGAGTCAATATAGTGTTTAGTAACTCCTAAATAATGTTGATTATTCACTGACATCCAGTGATCACCGGTTAATGAGCAGCTCATTTCTGCACAAGTCCGTGTTAACACAGCCCATCTCCACTCTTACCCGGCGACAGAGAAACAGGCTGGATAGTCCGGTACACTGTTGTTTCCACAATAACAAAAACGCAGCAGTCTCTGAACTCGCGTTGGGAGTTTCGTTGAAGTTGGATGTAGTCCAGTTTTTGTCTAATGAGCGGACACTTGCAAGCAGGATTGATGGAACAGGTGGCCGGCTAGCGTTAGCTTTCCACCTAGCTAGGTTATACTCCAGCCCCCGTTCGCGTTTCACCGCTGAGGATGTCCCCCCGTGATCGCCCGCTCCGGCCGCTGCCCACTACGGCCGCTGCAGCTGCTCGCTCCGGCCGCCGCAGCTGCTGCTGCTCGCTCCGGCCACCGCTGCTGCCCGCTGGTCAAACTAACCTGTACGGCGGACCACAGCAACCTCTTATTTCCGAACATTCATCTCTCCCCCGCTCCCCGAGGGCCAGTGGTCTACCATCACGTTAGCTGTACTACTATGCTTAGCTCCGTAGGTGGTAGCTCAAGCTTGACGTGCTTCGGTGATATTTTAATTCAGCTTTACACAATGTGCATATTGGCTTTCGACTTGTCTACGAGCCGTCCGGGAGTTTTGGAAAATAAAAAGCGCCATTCAGGATTTCATTGCTGCTGTCTTTCTCCATCATGCCTGCAGCCTGCAGCAGCCATGGATGTATTAAGAGAACAGCAGGATGTGTTACGAGGAAGTGGCAGCTTGATGATAAGTAACGGTGCTGCAAAGGGTCAAAATAGTAGCCTGTTAGGCACGATGCAAAGCCGAGTGAAGTGTAAAATAAATTAATAAATGCTGGCATGCGATTAAAAAAAATTAAACGCATCGCGTTGGCCCTTAATCGCATCGCGATTAACGCGTTAACGCTGACAGCCCTATTTAAAAGACATTGTGAGCAGTTTCTGCTGCAGGTAACAGCCGATGCACACAGCACAGTGCTGTCATAAAATATATTTTGACTCTACAATAATATAAATAACTACATTTCTACAGAAAGAAATCCATCATCTAGCATTCCCATTAACATGCTTTTCTGGGATCATGACATTTAAATTGTAAAGTCTTGGTTTCACTGCTGGCCCCAGTGTTGGGACTAGATAAAACATGCTTGTATTTAAACAAATTAACGGAATAATCTAGATGAATTAACACTAGTTTTCCATAAGGGCAGGTTGCTCTGTAGGTAATGACTGCTGAGATGACTTTTCCTGAGAGCACGCCAAACCAATATCTTAACACCCTTAAACTGATTCCTTGTCATTGGTCCCTGCACCTTGACATATGATGTATCAGAGGTTTAACAGACATGTATGAGTCCCAGCTACACTCAGCTCGTTCTGTGCCGTTATGCTACTTTCCCACGATGGAAGTGAAATATTACTACTAGATATGCATCACTGGAGTGACACAGAAGAACAGTAATCACATCTAATCTTTAAGATATCTCTAGCCGTATAGGGGGACCTTCTGCACGTACAATCTCAGAAATGCATTGATGCGCCAATACTTTCCACGGTCTGTCCACCCTTTCAAATTTGAAACCTTCCATGTAGAGATTGCTGTATATGGGCTGAAAAGTAACCCAAATAGAGGGAACACTCTTTTGCTGCTGAAGTCCTAGGGTGAAACACAACATACATACAGTTGAGTATAAACCTTGTCACACCGACACAAGTGCTGCACTTCCGTGAGCTGAGGTTTTGCTCTGAGTATATTCCAGTACAGCAACTGAATGCACCTGACTACCTGAATACCTGCTGGTTATGTTGCATTTCGGGCTTCTGCATTCCTGCAATCACAAGACTCTGAGTGTGTGAATATGCTGCAACGCCCTGAGGTTACTGCAATTACATAGACAATAACAAATGTTATACATAGAGATGCTAGGTAAATAACCAAGAGTGATTTTACCCAAGATTCACATAAACATTAGCCTATATAAAGAAAAACATCTGCGGAGTAATATTTATCAGTATATTTTGTGAAAAGCATGTTAATCCTTTTTTTTTGGGCAATGTCAAAATATATATATTTTGACATTGGGGACTGTGTTTGGCTGGTATTCCCTGCATAGTGTCTTTTATATGGCTATTATTATACAGTATGTGTTTGTCTTTACACCGTGTGTGCATATTCTGATGACTATGTGTACACTATGGCTTACTCACTCACAACTTCTGAATCAGCAACACATGACAGAAAGGGAGTGATGAGAGTAATGAGTGTATGACTGTGGTTCACAAAGAATCACATGACCATATCATCAGGCTAAACAGGAGTTGTGGAAGCTATGTAGAAATCAGGGCGTGTGGTCAATTTTGCCTTCAAAGTGAAAAGCAGATTTGCCTTTATAATGTGGAAACTGCATGGAAATTAAACTTTTGTTTCCTCTTTGCTCCTTTTAGTAATTATAGCGACAGAGTGTCGTATGATAACTGTTCAGCCTTAAGACAAAGTAATTACTTTCAGAACATCCTGCCTCTCTGTCAAATCACCTGCCCCAGATCCTTCCCTGTCATTTCTTTCTTTCTCTCTCTCATCTAGAGGCTAAAAGTAGGCTAATTAGGTGATGTGACCCTGGCTCCCAACAGATAAATTAATCACACTGCCAGTTTCACACTTTCAATGGAAGTTGTCATCCAAAGCACCTTACCATAATTTTAGAATAGGTCATCACAGTGAAAACAAGGACTAACTAACTATCGATATATTGCCCAGCTCTGCTTAGATTATTAATCTGAGCCTTTCAAAATGAGCACTTTTATGAACATAAATACGAGCTGGACAATTGACGTCCTATTAACTTACATTGTAGCTTGTTTCGCTGTTGCCGACTGCAGCGATCTCGTTTAATACTGGACCAATGTCAAAGGAAAATATTTCCTCAATAGTTTTAATTGTATCCAATACTCAATGAGCTGTTGCAGAAACAAGCCCAGCGTGAAGCAATAAAGCAAAAGCTTTCAGATAAATGTAGTGCAGTAAACATTACAACATTTCCCTCTGAGGTGTAGTGGAGTACAAGTATGAAGTAGCAGCAGGGGCGAGTCTAGGATCAGACCTTTAGGGGGGCTCAGCCCCTAATGAGCAGCACAGACATTTTTGTAAATTGCTTAGCCAGTGTATCCCACCATAATGGTTATTATATTGCCAGATTCCAGACAATCCCACTTACTTATATATATCCCACTTACAAACATTTAAACGTTAAAATAGACACAATTTTCTTACAGAGGAGCATGCCCATGGATCCCCCTAGGGGGGCTTGTGCCCCAGTGCAGCTCTAGGTCTAGTGATGCCCCTGGGGCAGTGTCCCCGTTTTAAGTTTTACAAAGATAAAAACATTACCTTTTTTGGGAGGTATTTACGCTTCTGAGCTGAAAATGTCCCTGGATTTTGTCTCAGAAATCTGGTCACCTTACCCTAACCCCTTCTCAAGAAACAAAATAATTGCCACTGTAAAAAAGTTAAATAAGCCATCCAATACACCAATTTCTCCAGAAAAATTCCCAATTTAATTTTCTTTTTTTTTTAATTATGAAATAGTACACCATGCGTTGACCCATTTGGGTGAATGTCAACAATAGCTAATTATCACTTGTGTTAGGAAACAAAGTACTGTATAACGTGGACTGAATTCGGAGTATTCAGAATAAACAACTCAACACAAACAGTAGAGGCACAATGAAGGAGAACACACGTCTCCACTGGATGTTGAATGTAGATAGAATGTATATAACTGAATACAATTTGAAAATGTTTAACATCACTTGTAGAATAACAGTCAATCTGCAGTCCGTAGTAGCCTGTGTTGCCTCTTTGCACTGTTTGGGAGGTCTTGCTGCCTTAAGTATCACATATCAGCGTTAGCTGTGAAATTGGAAACTGATCATTAACAACGCTTGGTGATTACAGTGACTCTGGGAATTGTTTAAGCTGCCCAAAGTCCTTAAAAAAGACAAAACTACTTAATAGGGCTGCACGATAGGAGGAAAATATGCAATAACGTTGAATATTGCGATAATGATATTACTTGCAATAAATAAACTGATTTCTGCTGCTTTCTGTACAACAGATTGTTTGTTGAATTTAAAACAAAGGAAAGGAAATAATTTCCAACATTCTTTACTGAACAAATTATACATTGAATTGAATATAAAAAGGGCACCACTAAAAAAGAATGAGTTACATTTTAAAGTGCAGTTTTCTACCAATATTTTTTTTAACTAACAAATTGTATTTCGCGATATGTCGCAGCACTTCGCAATGTGTATATCGCACCAGTGGATATTGTGATGGCGATTAAAAAAAACAATATATTGTGCAGCCCTACTACTTAACATTAAATCCACTCGGCAAGTTCTCAATTTTTAGAATTTGTCATGTGTCGATATGGTCATATGTCAGTTTACTATAATCTAGAAAGGCCAACCAACCAATAGCCAAACAGCAACCAACTAATAAACCGAGAGGGATATCCTTGAGAGTGCAAGAGGACTTGCAGGCCTACCTAGATGTTAAGCCGACATACAAGCACTTCCCAGAATGCTGTGGCGTGTGTGATGTGTGTGCAGCTTCTACGTAAAACTATATCTTTACCGTGTGGCCACTTAAAATAGCCCTGCAAGGAACCTGATGACAGCCGCTGTCTTTACAGAACCCTGGCAGGCCACCCACACACACACCCACGAGCAGCCTCGCAATGCAAAGCTATCATATGAATCCATGACACTAACATGCTTTAAATATGTACAACTAACAAAAGTAGCAAGCGCACACACACCTCTACCCATTCATCTCTTTATGCCAGTGATTGAGAACGCAGCCATGTGATCATCCCGCAAACAGGACAGCCTGAGATTGATGAAAGTCTCACATGACACACTGAGGTATGAAAGCACACAGTGGAGGAAGGACACCACGCCACTTAGGAACCTGAAACACTACTTCTCCGGTAAACTATCAAGGCAAAAAGCATTAGTATTTAAATCTGATGTGGTGTATAATTTTGTTAAGCAATATGCAATGTCATACATTTTCACAAAGGAAGGAGGATTCCGAGGTATGTTTCACCCAGATATGTGCTGCATGTCCTGAAATCAAATATGATTCACTAAGTCTACAGTAGATTTAAATTTTTTTTGCTTCATTCCAGGCTCATGTCCATTTAATACCAACTTCAAATTGCAATGCAACTAAAAAATTTATCAGGTACAAGCTGTGAGTTGGCTTTCAAAATGCGTTATATATGGTCTGATTCTAAGAATCTATACTGCACATAACAGAAAGAATTTTATTGCATTTTATTATACAGCTATATTGAGATGTACGGCCTGGGTCAAGTAGGAAGTTTCCTCAGCAGGCAGCAGTGGCAGGGGGCAGCCAGGAAAAGCAGTCTGGCTGTCGGTGGGGAGGCCAAAGCCATTGGCTGACGATTAAGCCTCTGACTGGCTACAGGATGAGCCCGGAGCTCTCAGTGTAATGCACAGTATGCTGTCCCTGGTCAGGTGCTGCAGCCAGGGAAACCAGAGAGACTTTTTAGGTTTTCCTCCCAGGGTCAGCAGACTTGCTGCCTTCTGTGTTATTGTGGAGGGCCCAGTGCTGTGACAGAGCTCTGGGTGATACATTATGCAGGGCAACAGGGCTGAAAAAAACAAACAGTCAAAACTGTGTTTTTACTCTTTTTGACCTGCAAAGCTTTTTCTGGAGTAGAGAATCCTGTTTGATCTCTGACAGTTTAATAGTGCACTAGTCGGATGCCTATACTTTGTTTTTTTACATCCAAATATCTGATGCAAAAAAAAAAAAAAAAAAAAAAAAAAAAAAAAAACAGCAAAAACATATGGACATCAGTGGGTTATTTTATAGCAATGCTTCATCAAGAAGATCACAATATAAGTCGTCTCCAGTAACACCTCATCCTTTCCTATCCTCTGTCCTCTAACTTGCTCAATTCATGATCACCCAAACTCTCGCCTTTCATTATTTTCCCCTCTTCCATTAACCAGGGCCTTAATAGAAATCTGTGATTCCCATCTCTTCTTTTCTTCTACCTGGAACTACTCAGCCTTTCCTTTCACACCATCTCTCAGATGTCCTCTTCTTCCATTAAAACCAATCCTCATCATTCCCCAATTTTCACTCACAATTAATTTTCTCGCAATCACTTATAATTTAAATGATCTTCTCTAGCCTATTCCTGCTTAGCTTTGTGAGACCATCCTGATCTCGCGAGCTCCAGTTTTCCACTCGCAGATCAGTCTGGCATCTTGAGACAGAGAAAATTTGGAGCCGTTCGCCAAACGACCGACCAATCAGCGTTGGTTTTGAGGCGGGTTTAGGTGTGACGCAACGAGAAGCGACTGTTCAGTCTAAACAACATGGCGGCTTCCACGGATGAGATGAGCGTAGCTATTGCGCAAGTTTTTATCCGAATTAGAAAGTATTCCTTCATTGAAAAAAAAGCAAAAAAACAACACTGGAGGCTTTTCTCTGAGGAAAAAATGTTTTTGCTCTTCTCCTGACTGGTTTCAGCAAGAGTTTGATATATCGTTGATCTGATTGGTTGATTTGGCCCGTCTATCACCAACATGTGGTGATAGACAGATGGTTTATCCAATCAGCTAACCAGTATTTTCGTCCTTTCCCAAAGTTCTCCAACAGAATGTTCCCAGATGGATATGCCGAGCAAATCCATCTGGCGGAGTCAGATTAATTCCTGCTACCTCCCAAGTGTCCTCTCTCCATCCATTTCCCCTTTTTCCTTGCCTTCAAAAAAGTTTTACACTCTCCAGAGCAATTCATGCCAGATGAATGAGGAGCTTATGCCAGAGGTATAAAGAGCACAGATAACTGAGTTAAAAGAAATGCCTGCCTCTTTGCTCTAGGATTAAAGCCAACCAGCCACACACACACCATATATATCACTGTGGGCAGGGCACCTTTATGACCATGGAACGTGCACTGGCACACACATGGGCCAAAGTGCATGTAGCAACACAAGGAGGATAGCTGCCGGGTCCTTTGGAAACTATATCCACCATTGGATGATGATATCAACATTTTCCAATGCAAAACAAGTGTTTTTGTAATTAAAAAGAGCACTTTCCCCTTAATGGCAGACCTGATCCTGACCCAGAATGTGTGTAGAAACAAACAGGGAAACTGCAAATCAACTTTAGCCTTAGCTATTTCGATAGCAAGTATTCATACTGCTTATAGTGGCATTACATGTCATACTTCACCTGCATTGACTAACATTCTTAACTAAAAAAATGTTTTTCCTTCTTTCATTAGAATTACTCAATTTTAAAACCAGCTGTACCCTCTGCTACAGATGAGCCATATTGTATGTATTGTAAGTATGTCAGTATGGGGCAATGGCTGCTTTATAACATGTCATGGCAGTTCAGAGGGAGAAAAAAATCCTTATGACAAAGAGCTTTAAGAATTAAAAAAAAAAAAAAAAGAAAAAATCAAAGAGTGCAGACATTTTAAATTGTTATGTCTTCTACATTTGAAATTGAAGCAATTCCTGTTCATCTGCTTTAGTGGACACAAGATACCTTTTTAAGTACTAGTATAGCCGGGAGTAGGCTATACTACCTTGCATTTGTTGTAAGCATCACTGGTATAAACTAGATACATGGAGGCATTTGTCTAGTGCCGTGTTCAATACTAAATCAGGACATACTATATTTGGTTTATGCCGGGCATCACACGTGTAAAACAAGACATACTGTACATTTCCACGAAAACAAAAACAAAACACCAGTATCGGCCTCTTCGAACACAAGCCATTATCAGAAAATGTTAAGATTGTGCATCCCCAGACTATAGTCTTTATGCGGATGCCGAATCCCGGGTTGCCGTGGATCTGTCTGTCATCAGTGACCGACTGAAGTGATCACGTGTGCTCCAACACAGAGCACAGTGTGTCCTCCTCATGGATGTATTAAGAGAACGGTCCTCCTCCGCTGTCTGACTGCACTGGCGAAAAATACTGTAACGTTACTGTCGCAGGACTGAGAGAAGCCAACTGTAACGTTACTTTGGCTAAGTTATCTGGGGTATAGCTCACGATCAGCGACAGAAGAGCATGACTGTACCGTCTCGGCTGCCTCTTTGTTTTCTTGCTAATGTTACCAGGCACGCAGGCTTAACTGCCGTTGCCAAAGAAACACAAAGGGGGACGCGGGGGAGACAAAAGGGAAGAGACAGTGCTTCTGCAACTTCTAAGCGATGATACCGATTAACTGGTTACCACACTTCAGGAAGGGAGAAAGCGGTTTTCATCAACTGATTTACCCTCTATTATCAACACCACATGAGTTGTAATACTTATGTAAACGCACAAGAAGTGCTAACGTTAGCTAATGAGGCGAGCCGAGACTCAACAAGAGACGAGCGCATGCAGCCAGCAGCCCCGCTAACGTCTGGTAGCTACTAGCATAAGCATGACAGCTAACCTCACCAACAGGCACAACACGTCTCCCCACACGTTGCTAGCTCAATTTCAAATTAACAAAACTATACGGCGTTGACTTGTAAAGTGCCTTCGAGTTCAAAATATTTACCACGCTAAACAAATCTATCAGGCTTCCAGACGACACAGCGAAAGTCATAAATAACGTTAATAAAACGCTACACACACACACACGCGCGCACACCAGAAACATACACACACAAACAAAATAGCTACCTGAAAACTGGGTCCTCTTTGCTACATCTCGGGGGCGGCGACGAAAACGCATTTCTCTTGTTGAAAAGTTTCTGGAAGAGAGTTGGAGGCATTTTGCACCAAAATAAATTCGGTACAGAAGGTCTCTTTTTCTTTTCAAATCCAAGAGCAAATCTTGTTCCTTGTAACTGTCTCCATGGGTGTCACAGTCATATGACAGGCATTAGTCACGGGAGCTGCTTGGTAACCCACTCCATTTTTCTGATTGGCTGAGCAGACGCTGCTGCTAGTACAAAATACCTGATTGGCTGGTATTTTTGGGCCGGTACCACGTGGTCAGTGGATTCGCTGTGTTGATGTTTTGTCGGGAATCGTGACTGCATGAAATTTATTCACAGAAATCATACAAGTGCGACTGCTGAGCTGCTTGCTGGGTATGGTCGTAGATCCTTGAAAGACCCACATGAGAAAATAGTTACAGGGGAACAACGCCTAAATTAAGAATTCCAATATGTTATTTCCATGGCCTAGGAAAGTTCAATCAATATTTGTGAACATGAGCTTGGCCACTCTCTCAAAGCCAGAACCCTAAGAGTAAGTCTCGAACTTGTGATCTCATCAAGTATAAAGTGTGGAGCTGCTCCATTGAAAATTAATAGCAGACTGATTTTGTGGACCCACATAATTTTATTCTATTAGTGTTCAGAGTTCGGAAATAGAAAATGTACATATAGCCTACTCAGAACTTCCCCTGGTTGCTGTCATCATATTTCCCAATTCATGGTCTAGCGAGTTGTTTATATTTTACTATTTTTGGACCATCTTAGACCATAGGAATAACATCTATGAATTTTGAAAATGGGCATAGTTCTCCTTTAAGTGCAAATGCCAGGCTTGTGAGAAACAAACTCAAAGGGGTATCCAACAATTCAATTCAATTCAATTTTATTTATAGTATCAAATCGTAACAAGAGCTATCTCAAGACACTTTAAAGATAAAGTAGTTTTAGACCACACTCTATAATATACAAGGACCCAACAATTCTAGTAATTCCCCAAGAGCAAGCATTAGTGCGACAGTGGCGAAGAAGAACTCCCTTTTAGGGAGAAACCTCAGCCAGACCCAGGCTCTTGGTAGGCGGTGTCTGACGGTGCCGGTTGCGGGTGTGATGAATAGTGGCAAAACTAATTATTTATTTATGTATTTATTGTAAATTAATTTATTGTGGACATTTTTGGGGCACTTTGAAGAGTGTACATTTGCAGAAAGACAGATAACTCACAAATCACAAAGTAAAATAAATGTACATTTTAATTTTTAGTTTACATTCAACATTTAGATTAGACACGTATGGCAAAGAGTAAATAAAAATACAGATACAACAACAAACAACATACATATTTCTCATGTAAAATTGAAAAAACTCCCAGGATTTGAGAAAAGATGACTATTTAAAAAAAATATACAGGGCTGACATCTAGTGGTCATTATGTACCAGACACTTGTTGGATAACATGAAATCCAGGGCTGGTGTGAGTGCTTCCAGTGTGTATTACAGGTGCATTTTCATGTGGTATGTGCGCCACAGTTCGTACAGTCCGCTATGTAATAAAAATAAGGACCAGGTTGTGAAGCAATGAAAGTTGAAAGTTAAACTATGTTGGCACAGTCTATGGTGTGTAGACACCTACATACATGGCAGGGTGTGGCATCCCTTTGAATTATTCTCTTTTAAATAACATTTAAATACTGATAAAACTGTACATCACATTTCATTTTCCATTTTAGACATTTAGACAGGCTCATACACTTGTTACACTGAGTCTTTACATCTTGTTTTGAGGTACACACAGACCACTATTTTACAGGATATTTCATAAGAAGATTCCCCTAATATTTATATATAATATTTTGGCTTCAGATGTCACAGGATAGAAGGTTGTGTGTCTTTAGGAGCTGTGAGAGGAAATAAAGGAGCACTTTTGAGTTTGACACACCTTTCTCTCATCCTCTTAAAGAATGCATCTCTGTGACTGTTGTCGATAAAGTCAAAGATCTTGGCTTTGTCCAGGCTACTTTGTACAGGCCTTTTCAACTTCACCGTCAGTTGTGATGCTTCCTGTTTAGAATTGATCTCTCCTGCTCTGAATGTGTCTGTGTCAGGCTGTATCTGCTCAGCCGGGCCGGATGTGTGGGCTGGCTCACTGACGTTGTGAATGGTTAATTTGGTGCCTGGGGTGTGTTTTGCTTTAAAGGTCTCAGCAACGATGGGGCTTTTGAACCATACCTTCTTCTTGTACAAAAGAGGCCTTCTGTTGGTAAGCTAAGGGAGCAAAATTATATTTTACCATGACCATAATCTCTCTTACTTTTGATTTGAACACAAATTAAATCGTGTACATCATAGTTCCGATTACATGTGATAGCCAGGTGACTTTCTTACTTTTGGTGGGGTTTTCAACTTAAAGGCCTTCTCTACAGATTGAGGATTGAAAAACAAAACCATTATTCGGTGCATTATGACATTGTACAGTTTGATTTAGTTACACATTTCCAAATATGAGTCTTTACCTGAGTCCGTATGTATTTTGGTAACAGCTTCAGGTCCTCTGTTTTGGCTTCAAAGAGAAAAGACAGTGATTGAACCAGTTTTTATCATATATATGTTGAGCATGCAGATACACTGAATCTTTCTGTGTTAGCGGTTTGATCGTGTGAGGGCTCCCAAATTTAAAAGTATTAGCACTCGAGTATTATTAGAAGAAAAAAAAAGAAATTCAACTGATAAACTTACTTGATCGCACAGTTCTTTTCAGCAAGAATCATAGAGGTATCTGCAGACAGAGGTTAAGTTCTTATCAGACAATTGCAGACCATTTACACTAACACTCGGACATCAAATATATCATACTCCATTGTCCCGGCAATGTGTCAATTTTTTATAAATAGGACAAGTTATTATTTTTTAAATTGTAAAAAGCTCAAGCGTCAAACTAACACTGTACGCCTTTCAATATTTAAAATATGTTATTATAGGCATTTCAAACTCCAAGTGACCAACTGCTAATATGTTTTATGTTGTGATGAAAAGGCCATGACAATTAATATTCTCGAATGATCTTTCTATAACCGATATTCATTTTATTAATTCATTCAAAATTTGTAACTAATTCTGACTAGCAATATCATACCTTAAGTCAATAAAAAAAAACTTTATTATTTTAACTTCAAATAATTATTGGATGGAGTCTACATAATCCTACAAAATGAACTGAATGAATTTCTTACAATACCTAGTTTGCCGTTTTATCAAACAACAACAAACGTGTGTGGGATTTTCTCACACTATTACCGATGATGTTAGAAAGGTCAGGGGGATGATACGTGTGGATGCTCTCAGCATGGCTCACATCCAGCAAGGTGGAGTTTTTTCTGTGAAGATGGAGACCCAGCAGCTCCTCGTTAATGGGCAAAGAAGTCAAATGTTCCACTGTGAAGAGAAATTAAAATCATAAACTAAAGTAAATTAAATTTATATTCTGGTTGTGGATAAACAAAAATGCTCACACACCATAGCTCTCTCTTCTGAAGATCTCCGGGGAGGGAAGGCTGCTGGAAGTTGTAGAGGCAGAGTGACAGTCTTCTTCTTCCTCCTCCTCCTCATCATCATCATCATCATCATCATCATCATCAGAACTGAAAGTTGTGTCGGACTCCATGCTATAAGATGTGATGCTTTCCACAGTCATTAAGTGTTGCTCTTTAACTGGCATTTCACCACCTTTGATAGCATCTGGCTCAGGGGTCATCTGAATGATTGGATGGCCTGCTGGTGACACTCGGTAGCCAGATTTTCTATTAGCTGGTGTGGCAGGCGAGACCGCTTTGTCCCTGGGGTTTTCAGTAAATGCAGGGCTGCTCAAGCATAACACAGATTTGCAGTGGACAGGCGTAAAGCATGTCTGTGTGTGAAAAGGATAAGTCTGGAAAATGAGGAGTGTAAAACAAAACACAAATTTAGAAACCTTGAAACAAACAACTTGAAATTAAAATTCTAGCATCCCAGAAAGACAAAGGAGCTGTGTGAATTGAGTGTGTTGTTGTTGTTGTTGTTGTTGTTGTTGTTGTTGTTGTTGTTTTAGCTATTGATGCCCCTTACCCTAATGCCCTTTATCCAGCATTCCCATTGAGAGAATGTGGTTTATGCAGGTCAATATTATTATTATGAAGAGAATAGATATCAAATTGTGTTATCCATACATAGAAATATCTTCCTAGTAGTCAGAATACTCACTAACGCTGTGGGGGTTGGATTGACAGTGGGGACAGTCATCTCCTCCACCACAGGTTCCTCTGGAATTGCTTCATAATACATGGGCAGTTGTCTCCTGTACTCTGAAAATGTTGGAAGAAGAAAATGTTAAGATTGCAGGCTGTAGGCTATGAAATAGGCAGGCCTATTGATACATTTCTCCTAATGCATTAAAGTAGTTTAATATTAACATAATTAAGTAGCTTAGTTAAACACTAAAATGAGAAACATAGGCCTAAATGAATGCTGACCGACTTATTTTACAATGAAATAGGCCCTATCTGCATTTTGAAGTGTAACTGAGCACAGAAGCCCATAAACTGATCACTTATGTTTGGGAAATTATTGGGCAAATTATCCTTTATGAAGAAAAATAGCTAATTTTCAATCAACGTTAATAAAAGCTGTGTGTGTTTGGATGTTTATTTCTTACTGTTTCGTCTGCTCAGTGCTGGTTTCACTGGTGTATCTCGTTTAGGTAGCGTTAATCTACTGTCACGACTGAGTCTTACTCGGTACTTGTGTCGACCCATTTCCGAATAAAATTGACGTCCAAACTACGGTCGATGATTTGTACAAAACTCTATCTCAAAGACTCTATCTCAACGTTAGAGTAACTGTTGCTAATACATTTACTTAAATTTGTAAACTGAGAAACTACTGAGAAAGTAAATATCCGACAGATTTTTTTCTCTCCGTTCTCTGTGCGGTGCTTAGCAACCGAGCACACCTGTAGAGTCAATCGGCTGCTGATGACGATTTCAATCCGTGTAAAAGGCAACACCCGCCCCTCGATACATCTCTTATTTTGAAAGTCTTCAACTTAAGTATGATTAGAAATGACAATCAATCATAACTGGAAAGATTCGCTTTCTGGTCTACAGTGGTGAAAAGTAACTAAGTTTGCCTACACTGTCAGAAATAAAGGTACGGTTGAGGTCCATTTATGTTCTCTGAGGTACAACTGCTAGTGATGTACCCCCAAAGGGTCATCGTTGATCCATAAGGTACACATTTGTACTTTTTCTAGGTTGAAATGGTACATATAAGTTCTAAAGTGAACAAGGGTCCATGTCTGTACCATTTTTCAAACATATAGGGGTACAATAAGAAAGATGTCAGTGTGTGACCCATCGTGTGACCAAATTTATGTTAGGGGATGGGATGGCTAGAGCCTCAGGGCTGTCAAGGAAATTATGAAGTTCTTTATTAATTATCTAGGAGATTAAAAACAATTAGTATATTGTTATTAATGCTAGTCAACTATATATACCAGTAACTCTGTGAAATCAACAATGAATAGCAATATAAGAATTGGACAGTAACAAATATTTATCTCGGAGGCAACATTGAATGTTGATTTTTGAATAGAGGGAGTTCACACATGCGCAGTGGCTGTAGCAGCAGCAGCACTTTGCTTCTCCCAACTGTCACTGCTGCACCTGGCGCGAAAACCGGAGAACAATGGAGCTGTCAACTGAGGAGCTGCTCCAGAAGTTAACGGATTCAGGAATTATACTGACTGAAGAAGAGACACAGAGATTCAGAGGTAACGTCAATGTTAAGCTGATATAGTGCGTTATATGTTCTTTACAACCTTTTTTTGTAAAACGGAATGGACTTTTGCCGGACTGAATGGCAAATTGCTAGCTAACGTTAGCATTATCTAGTAAATTAGCTAGCAGCCAGGGGTTTGCTATCTGATGCCAGTTAATGAAATCAGCCATTTGCCATTCGAAAATTCGGTTAACGTTATGGCCTGCATAACCTTAATGTGTGACTTTATAGACCATCTCTACTGTAACGTTATTTTTTTCTCAATGAGTTGAATAGAAGTTGCTTGCTAGCTAAAAATAATGCTAGCTAGCGAACTTTTTGCTAAGGTTAACGTTAGGTGGGGTCCATAAAAATGTAACGTTAATTGCTGTGGCCACACTGAAATAGCAAGCGTGTGAGGTTAAATTAACGTAACGTTACTATATTTCTTTTAAAATCCTTTTTTATTGTTGTGCTGTGACTTTTGTCGTCTGAGTCAAGACTATCATTTATTCGACGTTTCACATGGTCAACTTTCGTTTGGTGAAGTGAAGCCCTCGTGTGTGCCCCCCTCCCCTCGTCTTGCGTTGACTTTCTCTGCCTGAAGGAGAAACCGCAGATTTTTGGACTTGTGGTCTAACGTTATTGATTTGTCAATGTCTGTTTTCATATACCGTTAGCGCTAGAGTGAGTGTAACGTTAACGTTATCACAGATCGGCAAGCTGCTTGGTACAGATGCAAGCTGCTTAACCTGGCGTTATTGGTTTAACGTTAGCAAAGTTAATGCTTATCAATTTCGTTTACAGCTGTAATGTCCGTGTCGAACCAGTAACCTGTTAGTGTAACGTTAGCTATTGATGTAAAATATTGTATGTTCTTAGCTAACCATTGCATGTTAAGGTAACCTTGCTTTTTCTACATGTGTATATTTACTTTCCTAATATATACTTTAATTTCTTCTGAAAAATGACTTTCTCTCTATCTCTGTGTGTGGGTGTCTGTGCATGCCTATTTTTTTTTTCAGACAATGACGTGGATGGAGAGACAGTAGAGTGCGGCTTGACTGAACATATGGTGGCATTCCTTTTTTCTGGGTCATTTAAAAAGCAACTTAAATTCAACACATTTGTACAGGAGCTGAAGAATGTAACCCTTACTTTAGTACCAGTTCCAGATGTTGACATTGAGCAACCTTTGACAACAGACAGGTAGGTTTTTTACACTGCAAAGAATTACAAAAATGTCTTATACAGTATATTTTGACATGTAATGGAGTATGACAATGAATATATTATTGCCTTGGTTGCTAATTAGAATTATTTATTTTTCATCCCCTCCCTTCTCCATCCCTTATTAGAAATGAGGCAAGTGGCAGACTGCCTCTTGGTTTTCTTATTCCTACTTTCCCTAGAGATCTTCAGACTAGACTTGACAAAGGGGAGGCATGTCAGAAGTCCAGCAAAGATCGTCATACGATAATTCGTGTTCTGCATGAAGCAGTTGTAGAACACACAATGTAAGTCACTATGTCTTTTATTCATGTTTTTTGTTGTCACTCTATCATTGCATAAAAGTAGCATCAACTAGACAGGTATTATGAGGTGAGAAAATAGTCAGTTAAGATGCAGGGCCAATTTTGGGTGGAGTATAAATGGCTTCATTCATTAATTTAGTCCTTACAGGTATCCCAACAATGCGGAATATGTGCAAGTAGTTAGAGCACTTATTGTGAAGTATCCTTTCCTTAAGGATCTGGAGGGAAACGGCTATGTAAGTTACAAAGTTTGATAGGGATATTATGCGGCTAGTTATTTTCTGATGTAATTATTTTTTATAACATTTAATGGTATATTATACAATAATGCATATTATTGTAATATGTTAATGTGTTTATTGGATACAATAATTGTTTTTAATTTGTGTGGGTTGTCTTTGTGTTAGCATACTTGGCATCAGTCACTTAAGCGCAAATTCAAAGCGGAGCGTGCCCCTTTGATTCATGAAGACGAAGTGAAAAGGAGTAAAGAGAAGTTTGGTCACAAGAGAGCCAGAGAGACTACAGAAGCGGCAAGAGCCTGTTGCAGATCTGTGTCACGAGTGAGTAGATCCATGTAGATATACATATATTCGAAAGGTTTTTGTGCATGATAATATTTTACAGGATGTGTTTGTGAATAGTAACTGAGGTTCTCCTTTTGTGGTTGCAAAATTCTAATTTAGTTGAAAAAGATGTTTTAGCATTTTAAGGTTGAGCTGTTTTCCTTTTTATTTCCAACAGGTACCTGCTGTGATCGGTGAGGACGCGTCCTCTATTGAGAGGCATGTGCAAGTCCTACATATGCAGTATGAGAAGATGACACCTGACACCTCCGTGGTCAATGACCGCATGCAGCGAACTTTTGCATGGCGAAGAAAGGAGATCGCAGATGGCATGACAGTAGAGGATGTATTGAAGAAATACCCTTTCCTAAGAACACCCACAGGGGTAATTGATTTAAGTTACCCCTCCTTTCTATTTTTCTCAGAGGTAACATTAGCAACTACACAGGACACATTGCATTGTTTACAAAGAAACTGAACAACAGAGATGGTAATGACATATTTTCTGTCCGTTGATTTTCATATGAACAAGTAGATCGATCTAGTCAGGCTGGCTCTCCAGTCTCTTCATCAGTCACTTGTTCATTTTGTTAGCAGCCTAGCTACTCTGCCAAGCAAAAAACTATTGTAAGAATCTGTTGAACCAGAAACCCAGATAACAGTGCTCTGATAAAGGCAGTGTAAAGCATCAGGGCTCCAGACTAGGAGCACTGTAGCCCCTAACTACATGGGTTTTTTTTTTTTTTTTTTGTTTTTTTTTTGGGGCACAGGCAGAAAATTTTGGGGCACACACCTGAAATCGACATGCAAAGGAATTTTCCCCATTACTGATAAATGCTTTGGTAATAAATGAAGAAATTACAACTACAGTCATATTTTAGTTCAGTCACATTTTAATTGAATGGTGCTTAACAAATGAATGCACATTCAAAAATGTAAACAAAGTATCATTATTGTCAATATACAGTCAGTCTCTACCTCTCTCTTTTTTTAGTTAACACTGAAATAGCAATCATATCTTAGGTGATTAATCTTCCATGGAGAGGGGAGAAGGATTAAAACTTTCTTGTGGTAGCGATAGAGGCAGTGATGTTTACTGTACTGGACTCTATCACTGCCTCAAAACGGGCATGAAGCCGCAACCTGAAGTCGGGTTGACTCAATCTCAACATTTCAGTGCAGGCCGCTGCGGTTTTGCCCGGCTACTACCCCCATTCAAAATTAATGGTTAATGGTCGCAAAAGTCTGGAGCCCTGCACCTTTATCATACTGTATGATACTAGCCTGGTCTTTCAGTTTTGAAACAATGATGTAAAATTAGTTTAATGCATTTCTTCTTTCTGTCAACTCTTCAGTTGTGCGATGAGGTTGACAGGATCCATCCAACTGCGGTGAACTTGTACAGACGCTGGAAAGAGGGATTCACTGGCATAGTGCCTAAGGTGGTCAAGATGGTGCAAGGAAAATCCCCATTAGCCAAGATGTACACAGAAGCAAGGGAGGAAATGCTGACAGAGGATTTACCATGTAGTCTACTGTTTTATTTTTGTATGTAGTGAATATTCATATCACATACATTTTGGGTCGTTTAATAGTAACTGTTTTTATACATTTTCACATTCAATTTACACAAATCAACATGTTGTGATCTGCTTTGTGTACATGACTTATTTAAAGGCAATCAACTAAGTCATAACAGATATATAATTTTTTTTTTTATATCTCTGTCTCTCTCTCTCTAGCTCTATCATATTTACTTACTCATATGTCAGTTATTTGTCTGGTTTCCAAGCTAACAAAAGGCACTACATAGTCTATAAATGACACTTAAAGTACTTTTTTAATAATTGTCTTACAGACGTTGACCTCCGTGCTGCGCTGATCCTGTTGCCTCACATCTTTAAAGAGAAGGTTGACCGGTTCATTACATTGGGACAGGTATGTAGTTAGTTCTTTTAATCCAACGGAAAGGGGTTTGGGGTTAAAAAGCTTGTTTGTGTCCAACAAAAAAATTGCCATTCTACAATTTCAAATAGGGCTGCAACTAACGATTATTTTCATTGTTGATTAATCTGTCGATTATTTTCTCGATTAGTTGTTTGATCATACTGTTTTTGCTTAACTGTGATAATGGTCAGGACCTGCATGAAGCTTGATCTGTTTTAATAACTTGCTAACTTTGCCATTGTTGTGATATTTATGTTTTCTTTGAACAGTATGACACTCAAAGTCCCTATCCAACTGTACAGTTGGTGGACACTGGCTGGAAGACGGCCTTTACCAGGAAGGTTCCGGTTACAGTCAAAGTGGACGGCGTGGATCTGTGCAGGGGAACAGGAATTGAGGATGGGGTAATAGCCGCCTTCTGTGCCTACTTTGTTTTTGACATGGCTTACCCACCCTACATGAAGAATACCTTGTCCTTTCTACAACGTACACTACTGAACATTGCTGTGGTGGGTGAAAAGCCCCTTCCAGTCACTGTGACTCGAGTGATCAATCTACTATACTAAATATGCTAAGACCGTATAGATGTACAAGGTGTAGAAGAACCACCTTTACCTTAATGAAAATGGTTCAACATGTTGGCCTTATCCATGCCTACGAAGCCAACTTCAATATCACTTGTGGGCTAAATGACTGTAAGTCAACTTTTACATTATATGAATCTTACAGGCGTCACGTGTATCGTAAACACAGGGAGCATGTGCTACCTAATAATGATGACATGGATATGGACGATAACACTGATCTAAGCATGGACAATGATATGGACAACATGGACAATGATCTACAGCCGGAAGCAAATATACCACCTAGTATGGATGCATTATTGAGAAATTTTAAAGAAAATCTCTGTAGCTTCATTCTTAAATGTAGAGAAAAAAATCACATTCCACAGGCTGTCCAATAGGAAATTGTAAATGACATAACATTTTTATTTTGTTATTTTAAAGAAAATTATGATGCTTTTATTACTTACCATCTTCAAGAAAATGGGTTCAATATTTTGGAATGTCCTGAACTAAGAGAGGTGATACAGTCTACAGATTTTTTTGAAAAAGCTTCAGCAGCTGTTAGATCACCATACATGTTGAAAGAACATTGTAAATCTAAGCTCATGTTTGTTGAACCCGTGCATCACATTTTGAGGTCAGAAAGTGGACACAAAATAGGTACATACTCTTATGTGCCGATCACAGAGGTTTTAAAACACTATTCACATGAGGACATAGTCGACGAAATTCAAGCCAACAGGTATATGGACAGAGATCCAAATTACTTAAGTGACTTTTCTGATGGCACTTACTTCAAGGAACATCCCTTCTTCAAAGTTAATCCACATGCCTTATGTCTTCACTTCTATGAAGATGAATTTGAGGTGGTCAATCCCTTAGGCTCAAAGCGAACCAAGCACAAGCTTTGCGCTTTCTATTATACTATAGGCAACCTTGATAGCAAACATAGATCACAACTTAAGCATATCCATCTGGCTCTTTTAGTCCGTCAAACATTTGTTAAACGTTGTGGTTTACAAACCATCTTAAAACCCATGTTGGACGAACTCAAAATACTTGAAATAGATGGTATCACTATCGCAGTGGATGGGATTGAGCAGACTATTCATGCTGCACTAGCAACATTTTCAGCCGATAATCTTTCAGCCCACATGCTGGGTGGTTTCACAATGTCATTTAGCTCAAACAGAATTTGCCGCTTTTGCATGGCAACATACTCAGAAATGAAAGAACATTTTAATGAGGAAGATTTTGTCTTAAGAAGCCCAGAGGCACATGAGTATCATCTGAAATGTATTGAAAACCCTGAGCATAAAGCAACATATGGAGTAAATGGTCCTTCTCCATTTAATGAGCTTTAATATTTTGATGTGACAAAAGGATTTCCACCTGACATAATGCATGACTTATTAGAAGGAGTTGTTCCACTTACAGTGAAGCTAGTTGTGTGCCAAGCACACAAAGAAAAACACATAACCATTCAGGAAATTAATGAAGAGCTACAACAACTACATATTGGTCAAAATGATAAAAAAAAAACAGACCAGTGCTGTTTTCAGAGCGACTAATGCAGAACTCTGGGATTACAGGGTCTGCTGCTCAGAAATGGTGTCTTTTTAGGCTTTTGCCTTTTTTCATGGCACACCGCGTTCCACCGGATTGTAGTTATTGGGATGTTTACCTGATCCCGCGTGACATAGTAGACATAGTGATTGCCCCAAAAGTGAAAGTCTATCCGTTTTAAACTTGCTTGTTTGTGAATTTCTCACAAAACTTAAGGATGTCTTTGGAAATGTCATCACTCCAAAATGCCACTATATGATACATTACTCAAGACTTATTGCTATGTACGGCCCCTTGCGTACAGTATGGTGCATGCGCTTTGAGGCAAAACACCAATATTTTAAAACTGTTGCAAGTAGCTGCAGAAATTTCATTAATGTAGCAAAAACTTTTAAGTGACAGGCACCAAATGCGACAATGCTGGGAGTTTTCCCAAGACAACCTTCTTAATGAATTTGAGATGGTTACAGGGACGAGTACAGATACTCCATTTTCATCACTCCCATTAGCACTACAGAGATGTATTGTTAGTGTACATGGAAGTGAAGGTACATTTCAAAGCCTGCAGCGTGTTTCAGGGGTCATTATTAACAATGTAAAATATGCATGTAAAGATGTATTCATTGTTGATTATTTGCATGCAGAGAATATTCCTCTTTTTTTCTTAATCAAATACATTTTCAATATTAACACACTGTGGCTTCTTTGCGGTAAGCTTCTTGTTCCAATGTGTTATGATTCACACCTGCATGCATACACAGTCAAAGTTGATTCTGACTGGAGTGTGATAAGACCAGGACAAGAAATGGACTTTCAGTCCTTGGACATGTACAATATTGATAAGTTGTATGTAACCCTTAGAAACATTTGAAAGTCTTAAAGTGACTTAAAACGGACAAAGAAAAAAGGGTTAAAAGCTATTGTTCAGTGGAATGTTATTTTGCATTGATCCATTTTACATTATTACAAATCCATTGTTATACATTTAATGTCTTAAAAAGGTACTAAGTAAAACTATATATTGTTAAATGAATTGTATTGTGCTGCATTTATGTATTTTACATTTTAAAAAATGGCAGCTTAAGACTTATAGCTGGGTTTTTTAACGATGATGCACTTGGGTTCAGGACAGTTTAAAAGGTTTTAGAAAATACTGTCATAATTGTAAATAATTAAAAAGTGAGTTAATGTTGAAACTGTAACACAAGTAATTGATGAATGTAAAAAAAAAAATAAGGTTAATAAAGTTTTTACAACTTTATTTTTGACTATTTTTCATGTTGTACGGAGTACAAATTTGCCATCACAGGGTACAAAGTGCTTGTCACTGGGGCAGTACCCTCTAAAGGCCGAATGCGTACCATTTCCAAGGGTACATTTTAGTCCTAGAGCATTTAGGTCCATTATTGTCCCCAGGGGTACATATTTGCTCCCAAAGGGTACAAACTGTAAGAGTACAAGTATGTACCCTTGTAAAGTGGTACAATTGGTGTACCTTCGAGGGTACTGCCCCAGTGACAAGCTGTTGGACCCCTTAAGGTACAAATTTTGCACATTATTTCTGACAGTGTACATTTGGCATATTCAAAAGCTACTACAGCCTACTTTGAATTTTCCATAAAAAATAAAATCCCATGTGAAGAGGTGTGTCCTGTAGTGATAGGCCTATATTTTGGTTTTAAATGTGAGTCGCTAGGTCACCTTACAAGTTATTTAGAAAAAAATAATACATTTTCCATAAATAATATATGTATTATGTATATAATATGTTGTGTCCTGTGTGTGCAGTGTAGTGATACATTTTGGTAGTCACAGGCAGGATCCCATTACATGGACGCTATTGAGAGAAAGAAATCATGAATTTTCCATAAAAATAAAATCCTATATGAAGAGGTGTGTCCTGTGTAGTGATACGTTTTTGCATGAAATTTAAATCATGGGTCAAGTTTCATGGAAGTTATTAAAAAAAATTACATTGATGGGTCCGAGGTGAATGTCTTAGAGAAGAGTCCCGCACACTGACCATTACGCAAGCAATAATTTATTTAGAAAAATACAGCGTTTCGGTCTCAGACCTTCAGACCCCAGAATTTACCTGATGAAGGTCTGAGACCGAAACGTATTTTTCTAAATAAATTATTGCTTGCGTAATGGTCAGTGTGCGGGACTCTTCTCTAAGCTTTTGATCTGTTACTTTTGATCATATTCTACGCACCTGCCCGACAAAAGAGGTGTGAAAAAAAGCTTTCTTACGTTGCTCCGAGGTGAATGTCAAAAGCCGCGCAGTCTTTTAACTCTACTACATTTATTTGACAACTTGAGTTACTTTTCAGATTAAGGTTTTACTTTAAAACATATGACATGTTTATGAACTACAACAGATAGGCTACTCCAGTTGTTCCTACGCTTTTTGGCATGTGGCCCATAAAAGCATCTGGTTGTAGTTCCAGACTTACTTCTCCCTTTAAACTTCTCAAATGGTTTATTTTAAATAATTGTTCAAGGAATTAAGCTATTTGATCAGGCTATTTCACAAAAAACAAATATTACAGAATATTGCAATATATAAAAACACATTTGTAATGCCAAACTTAGTTTTTTCTTGGTTCCTTCCACATTAATCATCTCACAGTCAGATTTATCTTGTGACCCTTTATTCCCTAGGTTGGTACCACTGGACTAACTTTAAAGTAGTTAGAACTAGTAGATACGTAAAGTAGCCTACATTCAGCTGATAATACTTTAATACTTTTACTTAAGGATGATTTTAAATGCAGAATTTTTTACATACATACTGTTTTGGTGCTGCTGGACCTTGGTGGTAAATGTTATGTTTTGGTGCTGCTGGACCTTCGATACTATGGATCACGCCATCTTGCTTGAAAGACTTAAGCACTGGGTTGGTATCTCTGGGAGCACCCTGAACTGGTTCTCCTCTCATCTTTCAGATAGAAGTTTTTCTGTGTCTCTTGGTCCCTATTTCTCTGAAACTGCTGCCCTTTCTTGTGGGGTGTCTCAGGGCTCTGTGTTAGGTCTGATTTTATTTACATTGTATATGCTTCCCCTAGGCCACATAATTAGGCAATTTGGAGATATCCGTTATAATTTCTAAGCTGATGACATCCAGCTGTATGTTTCTTTTAATCCGGAAGAGACTAACAAAGTGTCAGTACTGCTCAAATGTTTGTCTTCCATTAAGGACTGAATGGCGAACAATTTCTTGCAGCTTAATGAAGATAAGACCGAAGTCCTTATTGTTGCTCCGGATGCTACAGCCTCCAAGGTTGGTCAGCTTTTAGGGTCCCTTTCTTCAGCTGTATAGTCCAAACTCCGAAATCTTGGTGTTATATTTGATCATAATGTTTCTTGACCAACATATCAAATCACTAACCCGCACATTTCTTTCAACTGAGACACATTGCTAAACTTAAAGCCATGGTTTCGCAATGTGAACTTGAGATGATCATTCATGGTTTTATATCATCTCGGCTTGATTACTGCAACTCCGTTTTCCCCTGTCTCAGCAAGTCATCCCAGGACCGTCCACAACTCTGCTGCAAGGCTGTTGACCAGGTCCAGCCGGATGTCACACATCACTCCTGTTTTATCCTTGTTACATTGGCTTCCAATCAAGTTCAGGATCCAATTTAAAATTCTTGTTCTTACATATAAAGCATTGCATGGTCAGGCGCCTGTTTATATCTCTGACCTGCTCCATCCGTACACTACTAACAGGTCTTCTAACCAGGGATTACTGGTGGTCCCACGCACTTGTTTGAAAACTAAAGGTGACCGTTCCTTTGAAGTGGTAGCTCCGACTCTGTGGAACGCCCTTCCTATTAACTTACGTTCTGCAGTCTCGGTTGGCGCTTTTAGAAAGCAGCTGAAGACACACTTGTTTCAACTTGCTTTTGTCTCATGTTTGTAATTTTGGGTTTTTAGTCTTTTAATCTTTTACCTTCATTGGTATTCTATTTGTTTTTGCTTGTTTATTTTCTGTTTTGGATCCTACTGTATTTTAACAAATGTTTATTCTGTGAAGCACTGTCTGTAAAAATGTGCTATATCAAATAAATTATTATTATTATTATTCCATGTTGGTACTTTTACTTCAGCAAACAATCTGAGTAGCCTACTTCCTCCGGAGAGCACAACAATTTGTTTTTTCCATAGACAGTATATAAACTGGACCAACAACTTTTCCGGTGATGGCTGAGCGTTACTGCGCAGCCTCCAACTGAGCTCGAAGACGTAGATGTGACGTGAGCAACCTGTCTGAAAAGTCTGACTGAAAGTCTTCTGGTAGCTGTGCCAAGAGAAATCTCAATCATTCCCAATCTTACAGAGATGGAGAGCGTACGTATATGTAAGGAGATAGCATAGGCACAGGCTAATTATTGCTAACTAAAATGCTAGTTAACATTAGTAATTAAACTTAAACAGCTAATGTAAGTCGAAACTGCCCGCGAGCTTCTCCTGTACTATAATTAATCTACTATGTGACAGTAAGTCGCGTGGTTATGACACAATCGTTGTCCTATTATCCTATATAACCTATTTTTACAAAAACACCTGCTACGGAGCCATAACGTGAGATACAAAGTAATGGAGCATTTTATACATAGTCGTGTTTCTTTAGAAATAAACAATGGACAAATAAGAGTCTTTAAACGCTTCAGATGTAAAGTTATTCGCTGTCAAAGTGGCGCCAAAATGAATGGCAGTCAATGGAATGCTAACGGGAGGTGATGGCTTGGTAGCATCAAAATGGCGCCATAGGAGCTACGTGTTCTGGGGAGCGACATTTTTTTTTGCAGGATGATAGGGGAAGAACCCGCTCTACTCTCCCTCTGAATGGCTAGTACTCGTTGCCTGCTCTGGTGGGTGGCACCTACACCGGGGTCCTGGGTGCAGCTGACGCTATGGACTTACTACACCCTGCTACGCTCTGCGTTTCCCCGCAGTGTCCGACTGCGTCCTGCCGCGTCCACCCAGGCTGCTGTGCCACACTACACCCCGTAACGCCCTGCTGTGCCCTACTATGACATGAACTACTATGACTACCATTGTGATCACTGCTTCACTATCTTTATTATGACTATTATTGCCACCATTCACCACTCCCCCAACTGGTGCCGTCAGACACCGCCTACCAAGAGTCTGGGTCTGTCCGAGGTTTCTTCCTAACAAAAAAAGGGAGTTTTTCCTTGCCACTGTCGCAATAGCTACTGCTAATGCTTGCTCTTGAGGCAACCACTGTAATAGTTGGGGCTTCGTAAACTACAGAGTTTGGTCTAGACCTACTCTATCTGTAAAGTGTCTCGAGATATCTCTTGTTATGATTTGATACTATAAATAAAATTGAATTGAATTGAATTGAATTGGTGGGATTGGTTATGTTTAGGCAAGAGGAGAGGGATTGGTTATGGTTAGGGAATGTCAGGGTTAGCTAATCAGGGATGAGTTCCCTAATGAATATTCATGAGTCTTCCCCTACCATCCTGCAAAAAAAAAAAAACTTGCTTCCGGGGAGAGGCTCACCCCCTTGGTTTTCTTATATACTGTCTATGGTTTTTTCATACCAGTCTCTAGTACTTTCAGGGAAACCTTTTCAAAATAAAACCTGTATGCAAATAGCATTGAATACACCATGAAAAAAAAAGAAACAAGACACCTGTTTAAAATCATTCCATAATATCTTTATTTCATTGCCCTTGTTTCCCACCCTCCCTAATCCCTATTGCTGCACTCAATCATTACAAGGATATGGTGCTGATTCCATTTTACAGCAGAATAGATAAATAAATAAGTACAATTCATCTCACTACACGCAAAAAGAGAGAAAGAAATCCATTCAAACCGTTGATTTAATAAATATGCTTACATCTAGCTGTCCTCATTTATGTACATCCACACTGTTTATGCTTTGGGACGGTAAACAACTTAAAAAACCTATACATTACTTCTATCTGTAAACCCTCCAAAAAATTGTTTATTTTATTTAAAAGTTGATGGTTGTTCTATTTTCCTCCAGTGAGTGGAATTCATCAGCTTTGCCTACATTACAAAGCCTTGCACTAGCAGCAGTGGCTGTGGGCAGCTGCATACAACCTGCTTTTAATGGCCACAAAGAAATACTCTTTTTCAAGTCAGACGCTAACGGTACCAGCCTTGCAGGGCAAACTGCATGCATTGCCCTGAGCCCTGGTTTTGCATTATCTTTTTTCCTTTTACCTGACATACTATTTGTGCAAAGATGGATGTAAAGAAAGTTGTGATTGAACTGACTTGTGAACCTTGATGATTGTTACAGTGAGCCAGTCCTTTACATAAACACGGAGATTGCATGCTAACTGCTGATCACAGCCATGTAGAGGGTCCTTAATGAATGAATATGGATGTGGCTCAAACGTTGAGATGCTCTACATGGAGCAGACAGCAATGATTTGTAAGGCAGGAGCTGCTACTCTCTTTACCTTGTTATCTTAATTCTGACCACAAACATGAGGGTGTGGTTTTGGTCAAATTGCACGAGGTCTGGGTTAAAAGTTTGATCTTTGTTGTGTCAGCTCAGGGGAAATGTATCAGGCCCTGCTGAGCGGCACTGCTGACAGCACCTTGTTTGATTAAAGGAAAATCTACTGTTTTCCACTAAGGATAAGGTCCATTACCGTCCTACAAGTTATCAGCAAGACATCTCCTTGAGCTACACTATACACAAAGACATCCCGCTTGCTGTCGTCGACTGTGGCTTTAGGTTGTGTTTGGCTGGTGGGTTTAAACTGATGGAGAAGAGAGGAGAAGCAGATTGATGGGAAGTAGGAATGGATTGCTCAACATGAAATGTTGATGAATTAATTAACAGAGCATTCATGGTTTGTTTGGGTGGATAGCAGGTGGCAATATGTGGAAGATTTCCCATGCCTAAATGAATACAAATCGAACAAAGTAATAAAGTGAATTAAAATACTTGTAATACTGTATGCATTTGCTTTTTATGTACGCACAATTATTGACTCAATGGCGTTTTTTGCCTCCAACGGCGCCTTCCAGGGGACTAACCCTAACCTTAATCCTAAACATAACCATTGCCGTGCTGCCTGGGAGGAGACGTTAGGGGCAAAAAACACCAAAGAACCAATTATTGTGCCAAAATTGTGTCATAATTATCTGTCTATACTGCCCTCTGCTGGACAACACTGAAATGCACCACTTTGTTTTGTGATGTTTTTAATGTGACAGGAAATTCATTGTCACAATAAAAAAACAATTCAGTTAACAGACTAGAAGCTAATTTCTCTTTTTGACTTATGTTTTTGTGTAATTATGATACATTAAATGCATTCCTAAAAGGGAAAAACATATAACTACATGTATTGCATTTCACTTAATTTCTTTGTATTTAAGCATTTTAAATCTTCCATAGAAGGAGGATGTTTCCCCAAAGCATCTTAAGCCCAAGATGTCACATCTTTGTCCCACTGCAGGTCAATGGTCAAAGCAGGTGTTAGTTTTAAGATGCTTGAAAGAAAATGAGGTCTGCCGGCCTTCACATGGAGATGCTGCTGTAAAGTTGGTCGATCTTCTCCTTGAAGAACTCCTTCAGCTCTGGTCTCTTGGCCTTAAGTGTCGGAGTCAGGAGGCCGTTTACAATGGAGAACATCTCGTTGTGGATGTAGATGTTTTTCACCTTTAAATGGAAAATGGGAAAGAATATAAAAGATGTTGAATGAGACCAAAATTTCGTGAGAGTCTCCCCCAAGTTACTGCAAGCTTCTTGGGTTATATAACTTTAAGAATAGACAAGAACGCTGGGTTGTGTAATTTTAGGCAATATTACAAGTCTTAGCATGAGTCCTGTAATATACAGTATTTTTCAGCTAAACCTTTGCTTATCCAAGGGAACAAGCACCTAGGCGAATAACTGACTTTATATAAAAAAAAAAAAAATAAGTTCAGTTAGTTAAAATATATATATATATATATATATATATATATATATATATATATATATATATATATTAACTAACTGAACTTAACTGAAGACATTTATTCTGTATCTTTAAGACCAAGGTTATTTTACATGTCTTTTAAAGATAATAAGAAAAATACTGCTACAATAAAAGGCAGAGCGAACAGTTTTTGCCTCAAACCCAAACACATAACTGTCTACCTACCTGCTCAAAAGAGTGGAGGCCACTGGCCTTGCCCAGATGCACCAGATCTTTAAGGATTGCCTTCTTTAATTCCTGTTGATTAAAAAAAAAAGTTAATTTCCGTAGAATTCTTTATTATTTTTAGCCTCTATTATTAACAGCATTTGAGCTGCGTGCCACCTACCGTGTTTTTACAGAGGTCCTTGTAGGTGCCTATTATGCCTTTTTTCTTGGCCCATTCAGGCATGACTTCAGGGTCAGGAACCACAATTCCCACCAAACAGGACTTGAAAGAGCAAACCCAAATGAAAAGTCAAAAGATTGTGTACTCAATCATCTTGAAAATTAGCACAAGACAGATGATTGTGTATTATATTTGTCCTGACTTGAAATGGAGCACAAGAACCATAGCTCAGACATACTGCCACCCCAGGCTCTCAGGAGCCACTAATTTAATTTGCACCTTGGAAAGCTTAACGTGTACAGCTAAGAATTAGATTAATTAAGGTCTAGCCGACATTAAGATCATGTGTGTTTGTTTTAGTATTCTTACCTGCAGGCTATCTCCATGAACATAGAGCTGTGCCACAGGTTCACTTCTAATGTAGATGTTCTCGATCTTCTCAGGGGAGATGTACTCGCCCTGCGCCAACTTGAAGATGTGCTTCTTCCTGTCAATGATCTTTAGTGTGCCATTCTACAGGAGAGGAGAATAAATGACAAGAAGAAGAAACAGGATGACAAATCCTGGGATGTACTCGTGTAAAAACAAAGCATTAATTAAATCCAATGCCGTGTAATATAAAATACTTAATTATAATGCCTAAATAATCTTTAGTCTGATGTGAGCTTTACTGTATGTACATACAGGCAACCATTTGCCGATGTCTCCGGTGTGAAGCCAGCTGTCTGCATCCAGCGTCTCGGCCGTCCTTTCTGGGTCTTTGAGGTACCCCTTAAACACGTTTGGTCCCTTCACACAAACCTAGATGGTAGATTAGAAGAGTGGAAAAGAATCGAGGTCAGAGGTGAAATATATACACTGTATCTCCTGTACAAACACTAACACTGGTTTTCAAAAGTCAATACCTTTTATTCTTATGAAAAAAAAAGTATGTTTTTATTTTATATGACGCTTTTATTCTCTTGGTTATGTGCACTGCATGTCAACTCCTACATTTAAAAAAACTTTTTTTGATCTAGTAATATATTTTTTTTTAAATGTTGTTGTTTCACACACCTCATATCTTTGGCCTTGTTATCTTGGCATGTTAAGATATATGAGTATATAAAGCAGCATTGTAAAATTTCAAACAAGCTTACAGTTAGCCCTCTGACGTGTGGAAATCATGATGAAGGCAAGGCAGCTTAATTTGTATAGCACATTTCAGCAACAGGGCAATTTTAAGTGCTTTACATAAAACAAAGAGCAGTTAGAAAACGATTAAAAAAAACAAATTAAAACATTAAAGAGCAGGTAAAAATTATAAAAAAAAAAAAAAAAGATTGCAGTAGTTCTACTTTTCACTACAATGTAGCCGTCGCTACAAAGCTTAGTTTAATCTCAGTAAACCTTGCTAAATCTGGGACAGTTCACAGTCTGTCTCTTGATAAGTTCATGTGTGACACACACACTCTTGATAACACACACACACACACACACACACACACACACACACACATATGTAGTGTGTATGTTTCTTTCTTTCAAAATCATGTTCCTTACCTCTCCCTCTCCCTTAGAGGCAAAGTAGTTCTTGTCAGGAACATCCACCAGTTTGATGAGGTTACATGGCAGTGGGGCCCCAACGTGACCTATTTACAGGGTCAGAACAAACAAAACAATTAAAAACTCACCAAAATAACCTTTTTTGAATTTTTTCCTTTTTTTGTCTCAACTTGGATTGTCCGATTCCCCCCACATGCGGCCGTTGTCGCTGCTAACACTGTCCACTGTTGAATGAATTTCCTAAAGAAAATAACAAACAACCTTTTATAATTAATTATACATTGTACTCTAAGCTCAACAATAAGCACATTTGATGTTCACTTGAAACCAAATGTGTGAGGAGGAGGGATCATTTTCACACAAAAACCCCTCATATTTTTTAATAGAAATACAAATATTTCATGAGATATCAGAACGGAGCAGTAGGGGGGGGTGATAGACTACATTTTGATGTTAGTCAACATAGTGAGTGTTATCTGTTCTTTTTCAGTGCTGCAAACACCTACAACAGGCTGAAGCACATACTGTACTGTCATGTTGTGGTTTTGGCTGATATGCAATGATACAAATTGTATTGTGCCATTTTTCCTACAGTTCAAGGGTCAAGGCAACTAATAGTACATTTAAATGAGGATCTTTTTTTCATAAACTGACTTTTGAAGTACTGATGTAGGTTTACTTCTACTCCAGTTAAATAGCAGTAAACAAACAGTATCGGGCCTCAAGTAAGAGATCAAACTACTCTTTTAATGTTTCTGGCAGCACCGTTTCTAAATGTACATTATACTGTATGTGATTAGCCTTTTACTAGTCTGGCTTACCGGATGTTAAGTGCTGGGATAAAGCATGACATCCGGAGCGTCTTTCACACGCTGTGATTGGTTTGAGAAATACTAACAAGCCAGCACATTTTTTTCCCCTATGCCAGAATGTTAACACTTGTAGCCAGACCATACTCCTGTGCTGACACAGCACTGTGGACATCTGGAAATGCAAGACTATCCTTTTATTTATTCAAACAAAAACAAATTCAAGTGTGTGTACAAGAAGAAAAATAAATGACCACACTGTCTCACAAAATTGCACTAGCTGCTTAATGCTATAAAGGTCAAAGGTCATGATTGGGAATTTTCCATATAGTTCTGCCAAAACAATACAGTTAAGAAACTTTTAAGTTATTTTCTTCAATTAGTTTTACTAAAGCCATCTTTTTTTTAATTGCAAGGTCATACAGTGTCATTATTTTTACAAACTAAAGCCCCCAGGCTTCTTAAAGTCAACAAATATTAGCCAGTGAGTTGACTCAACTTCTGTTAAATTGTATCCCTGTGAGCATTATGCAGATGATGACTTTCAAGATGACTAAAATCCTCACACATCACCTTCGTCTCCACCTTCCCTTCAGCCATTAAGTGGATTTATTTGGTGAATTTAGTAAGATTAAAGTACTCACTGTGATTTACCTTTTGAGCCTACTCTATACAAAAAAATAGTGTAGTTAAAGCTCTGTCCACACAGAGTAAACAAATGTAACTGAACAGGTGATGTTATGTTCACCAGGCTCTCAGCAATACAGCAATAAGCTGTGTGGTGATTTTGGTGTAGTGTTATTTTATCTTATTCATGTTGTGTGCAGGCAGTTAGATACATGTGTTTTGGGCTATGGACCGTTTTCACAGCAGACATTTTTGACTTGTCATAGTAGGAAAAGCACAGCTGAAATTGATAACCTTAACGATGGCTCAATTCCATCAAGTGTCCCAGTAAGCTAGTTCAGTGAGTCAGCATGCACAATACCAGGGCCTCTCCTAAGTGGAATGCAGCCATCATTAATGGTTCTGAATACACCTGTGCTTTTCCTACTATGACGTGTCAACATGTCTGCCGTGAAAAAGGTCTATTAAAGTGTGAAGGCCTGGGGAAAAAAGGTGAAGGTAGGTATTAGGTTAGGCATTAAGTTAGTGTAGGCAGATTTAATTGATTTAAAATGTACATCCTAGGTAAAAAACCAAGGTGACGTATTAAAATGCAAGGGTTTATTTTGCTATAGCTAAAAATCTATTATTTGATGACTTAAAGGTTCAGTTGGTAACTTTTATAAAACAAGTTTTGTCATATGTGCTGAAACTGTCACTATATCCTGACAGTAGTACACGAGACAGATAATCTGTGTGCAAGAAGTAGGCAATGCAGTGACAGAATTTCCATCCATATTTGGCTACCTAGTTGGATAGCTTGAGTCATCACGAGCAGTGATTGAAACTGTGTGAGAGACTCCTCTGATCTGATTGGTTGTTTTCCTTCAGGCGCGGTGGAATCTTACAAATGCCTTTAGGAGCACTAGGAGTAGGCATGTTTTTTTTCACAGATTGTCTGTCTTATGATGTAATGGATATAGTGACAGTTTCAGCAAATATGACAACAACTTATTTTTATGAAAGTTGCCGACTGCAGCTTTGATCAGACACCTATAACAAAGGTAATCCATAAACAGCTTTAAGTCTAAATAATTGGATAAAGTTCCCTTGGAAAATTACCATTAATGCCAACACAAAAATGTAGGCGCCTAAAGGGTAAATATGTACAGGCAGTTATGACCGCTACTTGTTTTTTACAGGCTTGTTGATGTAGGCAATCACCTAAGCAGGCATTATGACTATAAATACTGTTGCCCAACAACTTTCTTCTCTTCTAGGCCTCTCCTTTTTTCTTTCTCGATCAACTTTACAGCCGCCCCCTCACTCACGCTCTTCCTTTCCGTTGAGTGTAATCAAGAAAACGTTCACTGGGAGCAGAGCTGATAAGGCCTGAGGGTCTGAGTAATTACATCATTATCTGAGCGACTGTGACTACACAGTGCGGTGCATAGGGAGATAGAGATAACTTTGGCAATTTCACCAAAAAAAATTTAATATCAGGGGGATTCAGGGACCAGCAGTTCACTTATCAGGTTTACATACACAGCGACCTTAACTAAACACTGTCACAGCATGGGAGTAGTTTACTTCTTAAAATTATGACTCAACCACGTCACTTTTAGATCTTTGTACTGAGCTGAGTACTGAGTCACTTTACTCTAGTCTAGTAAACAAGTTAAGTGAGTCTGGCAGAGATAAGGTTTTGTCCTCCATTTCTATGTCTATTACATAAACGCTCACCTGGGGTCCAGTCTCCAGGTGTGGTAAAGGTGCAGCCAGCTGTGCACTCTGTCTGGCCGTATGCTTCATACACCTACACACAGACACAGGCGATGTTGAAAGGGTTGTGTAAGGTATTTGAGTGCACCCACATTCATTCATGTATGTGAATGTGTATGTGTATGCATGTCGTGTATGTATCTTTGTGAGAACCGGTTTGAGTTTTAGGCCTTGAGAGTGGGGACATTTTGTCTGGTCCTCACTTCTTTAAAGGGTTTATACTTAGTTTTAGGCTTAAGGTTAGAACTAGGTATCGGTTAAGGTAAGGGTTTGGGGTTGGGTTAAGCATGTAGTTGTTATTGCTAGGGCCTAGATAATTCATTATGTGAATGTTTGTGTGTCTGACCTGGCATCCCAGGGCTGCTCTGAGAAATCCCAGGACAGCAGGCGAGGTGGGAGCCGCTCCTGTTATAATCATCCTCAGTCTTCCTCCGAGGCTGGCCTGCACAGAGAGGAAACAAATCATCAGTACATAAAGGTCTTCATTTTCTTAAAATAATAATACAAAAACAAAAAAAAAATCATGAATTTATCGTTTGTACTGAATAAAAAAAAAAGGGCTTTCAAGGCCGTGGAAATCTTTCTTTGCCAATCTGCTTCTTACTGTATGCGATGGGGTCCAACATGAACACACAATTATCTGCCAAAGTTTGAACAATTCTTTGGTATTTTACATTTCTGGTTTTCTTTTTTTCTCTTTGCTAACTGGTTTGAAGTATGTTGGGTTTTGTTGGTAAAATGAGATCATGTATTTCTGAGCACCAATCAGGATTTAGCAACATCTGAATCTGGTGACAGTTGGTAGGCTGTTTGGTATTAAACTCTTAATAAAAAAATCAAGTCTTTTTCAAAAAACGTTCCTGTACAAATGCACAGAAGTTAATGCAATTAGAACTGGTGGCATTTAGATTGAAAACTCCAATGTAGAAGTCAGGCTTTAGCTTCAACTGCGCACCGTGGTCATACAGTAATTTACTTCCACAAATTCTCCAGTTATTTTTTTTTTCAAAATGCCCTGAGTATACAGAAGTATATGTTGTGTATAGTGATGTTACAGGATATCACCAGCTCATGTAACATAAGTCCATAGTAGCACATTTAGCTCTGGGAGAGGAAACACTATTTACCTGAATTTTACTGAAGAAGATTTTGTCCCATAAGCTGTCACTGCGAATGATCCCGTTGCTTACTTCAGCACCTTTTCTCTTGGCAGCGAAGTTGAGCAGCCAGCGCTTCAATGGGGTGTTAGCTTGGCTGAAGATCTGCAGAGGAGACAAAGACAAAATACAAGTTTGTTTGGTTGGGGACAGGCCCTTCTCATTCCAGCAAAATGAGAATTACATTTATTCATGTAATATGCCCCAAAATGAGCAGAAAGCAGGTAACCCAATAACCCAATAAGTGCAAGAACAAAACTCTAATTCCTTCTCCCACATTATTAATGTACCAACTCTCTTAGAGGTTTTTATTACATATAATGAATTTCTGAAGAAACTGGACTTCAAATGCATTAGTCATGGTTGATAACCAAAACTTCATTCTATCCCTAAATCACAGATACAGTACTGGATGGCAAATATCTTAACATGACTCAAAACAGTAGTGGTGACCAATTTCATTTGATTTTCAAACCACAAATCCCTGTCAGTGTAGGTGTCCAATTCCCAGACAATACCCATTTTTACAGCAGTTTTTTTGCTAGAGAAACTCACAATGAACTATAAAGCCAAATTGCTTAATCGCCAGCAGAACAAGCAAACATCAGATTTCTAAAAAGCCTTTTCTTTATCTGTTCATCTCACCTTGTCGTACATGCGGTTGAGCAGCCGAGGCACCACAGGGAAAATGGTGGGCTGCAGGGCCTTCATGTCATCTGGGAGGAGACGGATGTCGCCTTGATAGAACCCGATTCGTCCTCCATGGCAGTACACCACAGACTGCAGAGACAGACACAAATAGTGGGCCTAACGTTACTAGCTGTCAGGTATCTTCTATAGACAAAATCCCAACACTGACATGGGTAAAATAATTTAAGGTTTTAGATACAACTCAGTTGATAGAAATTCCCGGACGTAATCTTTATTCAAATAGCACTTCTCCAATCAATCGTTCAGAGTACATTAGGGACAAAATAAAGTATTATTATTATAATCTGGTAATAATAGAATACAAAGTACAATATGTAAAACTGAAATTGAGTAAAGTAGAAGAAGTTAGGAAAATACCAGAGTAAAGTACAAGTATCACATTTCAAAATTGTAAGTGTAAGTACTGCACTTGTACATACTTTCCACCACTGGTTTCTATGTATAACATTATATTTCTAGCAACTAGCAAAATGTTTAAGCAGGTGAGTGGTGGGCAACTTAATTTTTTAGGTCTTTGAAGTGAACTAAAAAGAGTTTTTTTTTGGAGAATTTACAGATTATTTTGCAACAAGATACTCTGTATTATATGTTGAGGCATGCCTTCTGTGTTTTACACTCATACGTAAGTGGAAATATCAGCAATCACAGAGGATTAACTCAAGTTAGCAGCGGCAAGAGTGACTCATTATTTAGTAATCTATTAATCATGAGTGAAACGTGTGACTGCTACTACTACTTTCTTTTCTACCCCAGGATCCTGCACCCAGGGGGGAAGAGATATGAGTGGTGTTAATTACACTTGCATAACTCAAATCAATAACGCAGAAATCAGACAACCAAGAAAACTGATGTGTAGTGTGTACATTTTTCTGCAACTTGGAGTCGGTTGATGATTCTTGTACAAACTGAGTGCAAATGCAAAAGATATTTCAAATGAGAATTACTGTATGTTAAGTTGGCCTGATCTTCAAAGTGTTTTTTACACACACACGCACACGCACACGCACACGCACACACACACACACACACACACACACACACACCCTTTTACAGATAATTTGCAGGTTGTGTTACTTACACAGACCAGATAGACTAGGATAAGGATTAACTCAGCACACAATCTTTGTTGTCAAGTGCCAGTAAAAACATGCACCTTTTGTGACCCTGTTCCTGTTTCTGAGGCCATCTGAGGACACAGCGAAGCGAAAGGTCTGCCCTCTTTTTTGCCTTTGATTGAGAGATTAGTGGCGGGCCTATCAGAAATGGAGAGGTGTTTTTGTGTGTGCGTGAGAGAGACTCTTGAGCTTGCTTCAATTGTGCGGTCTGATGTGCTGCTCTCTGGGGAAGTTAGATGGTTTCCTGTGTCTGAGTCTTAAGCCACTGACAACTCTGCTTGTGTGTTGCAGGCAAACAACCAAGGCAGGTTCAACCTGATGCAACCCGATTGGCTACGTGATACACACATGGCACATGACACTTCTCACACACCCACCCACCCACCCACCCACACACACACACACACACACACACACACACACACACACACACACACACACACCGGATTAAAATAGCACCCGCTAGCTGACCAAACTACCAGTGCATCTGGGTATGATGATAAAAACCAAAACAGGAAAAGCTAGAATGCACTGTAGAGTTGTTAACAACAGATCTGATGTTTCCTGTGGGACTTCATGTGACTGGGTTTTGTTGTTGACGTGCCATTATAAGCCAACACGTGACAGGTGACTAAGTAGACACAAACACCAAGGGCCCCTGAAATAATCTGATGCAACCTTTACTGATTATTTCTTTGTTTGTTGTTGATATCTTGTAGTTTCCTAATTTCTTACACGTCGAGTAAAAGGCAACTGTATTTGGGTGAGGGATTAAGAGAAACTCAGCTACATGTGTGGAGGAGAAACCTGATGTTTTGGACATGTAAACGCTTAACAGAGTTTCTAATTAGGGCAAGTGCATGACAAAGAGACATTAGTCTAAGAAGGAATCCCTTTGGCAAAAGTGCTGTATGATAATGTAGTTACTTACAGCTTTGCTTTTACGGCACGACTACTAAAAACAAACAAATCAAGTGGTTTTCCACAGTTGAAAAGCAGAAGTCAGGCACTGTAAGAACAAATGGTGCATGCTCCTATTACTGTGCCCGTCAGTCTGATTTCTCTCAATAATGTTGTTTCCTGTGTGCATATAAGAAAATACTCTGATATTAGTGTCAGATATGTGTGTGTGTGTGTGTGTGTGTGTGTGTGTGTGTGTGTGTGTGTGTGCGTGCTTCGGGAGGATAGGAAATGATGCAGCATGCACACCAGTGGCTGTAAAAGGCAGGTATGACATTCATCAAAACTAAACCAAAGGAAAGGAGAAGGAAAAGAAAAACAGAGCCTCTCCCTCCCTCCCACTCTTTATCCTTCCCACACACTAAACAGTTTCACATGAATGCCTATAAAGTCACAGATCCTTCCTCTGCCCCCGCCACACTCCAAGCATCCGATTGCATAACCATCTCAATCCTGTGGTCAAGGATCTCAGTTCAGCCCATTTACCTCAATGAGCCTCTCGAACATGTGAGCCAGTGGTAGGAAGGAAATGAGGCAATCATCTTGGTTGGGAAAAATGACTTTCTGCAGCAGTCAGAAGAAAGGAAACAATTAGATTTAAAAGGATCTTGCAACACGCCAACTGTAATAAAAGTTATAGGGGAAAAGAAAACACAAAATAAAACCAGACTGATGAATCACTTAGCAAAGTCAGACATCGTATTTAAATACTGATTGACTGCAGGGTATCTGGGGTGTTGCTATGAAAGATTTCCTAGGAAAAGGACAAAAGAAAACACAGTCACTCACATCTGTTACTTTGAGGAAGCCTGAGAAATCTGCCACCACGTTCCCATGGGTGAGCATAACTCCCTTTGGGTTTCCTGTGTAAGCAGACAGAAAACACACACCCACACCAACATCAATGAAGTGAAATTCCTCTCACCTGGCCGAGTACCATGCAGTCATCCAAGGAATCAGACAATGAAAGACAAACCTGGCTTTTCCAGGAAATTCCTCTGAATTGTACTTACATTTTATGTCTTGCAACCCAAGAATGATTTGGGATTAAAAAAAGGATCATCGTGTTTTTTGGCTGTTAAACAGTGTACATCAGGTGTGAAACGCAAAGCAGAGACATACTGTAGGCTAATGACCATATCAATATGTAACATAATTAAAGTTAATTTAATAGAGTGAAGTTTCCCAAAGGGAGACAGTGATCTCTTCAAATTGTTTCACCCTCAAGTAGTCTTTTCTTATTTGCACACTTTAATACCTGCACTCATGGACAACAGCATGTGCGGTCTGTACACACATATACATAATATATATGTGCTGTATATCTGTTGAAAAGACTACTTTTTCAATATAATACATAATACTCTAAATTATTATTTCTAAATTAATTGTTCATTTAATCCTATAAAATATTAAAATTTGGGTATGTTGATTGTCTCTCTTTATGTTCCTTTGCCTCTAAAATCTATAAATACACGGTCAATAACTATTTTACTTAAACCACCAGACTGTGTTTCGAAGCCATGTGTCAGCATTATTTCAAGTGGAAAATTACAAATCTGTTGTGTCACAATTTAAAACAGCTCTTTCTCTGTGAAAATCGAAAATCCCTAAATCACATGTTTCTCTTGAATGTTTGGCAATTTCTACAACAGACTAAAATTAACATTTTTCTCCCCAGTTACTGTAATGCCATTGCATTGCTCAGTCCTGTCTACATACACACACACACACACACACACACACACACACACACACACACACACACACACACACACAGTAGTGGTTGTGAAGCAATGACTCTTAAATAAAGTGTTCCTCTTTCCAGATGTAGTGTGTGACTCCTACAGCAGTAAACGAGCCGAATAGATGTGGCAACAAAGACGGAGGGAATTCTCGGGAAATGGAAAGTGATGTGTAAAAACTTTACCCCATGTTGGAGTGGCTGCATGTCTCTCTGAAAGCCAGCAGGTGGCAGCGTTTTCAATGGACCATAGAGCTGCAGCTGGTAAACTGACACCAGTGTGTCTTTAGGTGACCTGCATTTGTTCCCTTGTCTGTTGGTTAATAAAAGACCTCCCGGAAAACTAGTGTTGCTTCCTCACTCACATGAATGTGTCGTCCTCTGGCATTTCAGGACAAAAATGAATGTGTGAGTGTGTGTGTGTATATATATATTTGGTAACACCTTACTTTAAGGTATCTACATAAGAGTGACATGACACAGTCATGACACATGAAGCCTAACCATAACCATAACTTGTCATGACAAAAACCGAATGACACTTACTAAAAGAAGCGTTATGTCATAAACGTTTATGACTTGTTTATAATGTTTATGACACATTCATGACAGTGTCATGTCACTCTTATGTAGATACCTTCAAGTAAAGTGTAACCGTATATTTCACTGCTGCTGTGAAGAAAACTGGATTAATTTACAGTAAATGCTTGTCTTCCCGTCTCGCCTTCAAGTAGAGCAATAGTTCCACGTCTAGGTCCAAAAGTCATCATCCCCCAGCAATTAGAGAGCTTCCCTATTCCAAATGTGAATTTTAATGTGGTATACTTTTGTCTTGTATTTTTCTTAGCAAAAGAAATCTAAATGCATTACACAAAAATGACCGTATACTGAATTTCAGACAGATTTTTGACATATGAAACAACATTCTTAGACATTTCCCGCAAACTCTTCTGATTAACAAGTGACCCCAATCTTCTATGCTTTAAATCATTCACAGTGTTTATTGCTGTGTAGTCATGAACGTTTAACTCTAACACAACAGTCTTTGGCCTACAAAAAAGTATGGCCTACATATGACAAATGTTATGACTGTAACAGGTGTGTCATCAGCAGGTTGTCCTTTCCCACCTGTCCAACAAATAACGCCCAATAAGTGTTAGATCAGTCAAAAATCAAATGTCATTTTATTGGCGACCTGGCCACAAAGCTGACCACTGCAGCTCTGCAGTTTTATATGCATTCATAAAATATTGGTTAACTCTGTGTTATAACTTGAATAATACACAACCCTAGTAACAACAAAGAGTATATATGCTTATGAGTCAGAGAGCACTTTACTGTTTGACTAGAATTTAATGGAGCAACACCGCTCAGTGAACGTAAGCCTTTGTAAACATGTAAGTGCAGCAAGTAATAAGCTGGAGGGAAACCTTGTTAAAGGCATGTTAAACGTATGGTTGTCTACATATTATATTGGGCCATTGTATACCTTGGCTTGGCATGGTGCAGTATGGGAAATGTTTTGCATGGATATGCACACTGATCCTTACAGAGAAGCAGTTTAACAGAAGCACAAAATAAAAATGTCCTTCCAAATTGTGCATTTTTAAATACTTAATAGACCAAATCTAATGTTGCTTTTATAATTTTAAGTCTATCTTTTCTTGTTTTTCCTTTAAAGATGAACATGTGTGATGGTTCTGCCGTTACTAGGCTGTAAAAGGACTTCACTTAATAGTAACGGCAACAGTAATAAAGTTATTGATAGCATTGTTGGTCAGTTAGCTGCACAGCCAATGATCCTGAATGACGTGTGACTTTCTCAGCACCAAACACAAATAATGCATGTTATTTACACAATTTACAAAGTAACTACCTGTGGTTCCACTGGTGAAACAAACAATGGACAGGTCATCTGGCAACGGTGGCTGTGGAGACAAAACGGTATCAGTCAGAGCATGAGATTTCAATGTAACTTATAATGAGATGAACTTCTACATCTTACAGCTTTCTTGACAGCAACCTGCACAAAAACCTGTCAAACAGATTAAGGAATGTTGCATGTTTACATACTGTATTTATAGTCATTAGCTCTGGCCCCTTTCTCTGCCATTGTACCAACAGTAGGACATCCAGAGTTAATGTGTAAATTGCCAAAAAGCTGTCATCAAAACTTTCTTTGAAGTGCATTCAATTCACTCACAATTTGAAGTTATTCTCCCCCTTATTTTCAACAGAGAGTAAATACTTGCTTAGCTGGCTAATACCAAGTAGCCAGAGGCTTGGGGCTGAATTGTAACTGTCCCAGTGTTTAATCTGTAAAAAACATTTTATGGCTTTATGTGGTCCACATAAAGCCATAAAATCTGTCAAATTACAGATGCTTTATTTTAGACAGAACAGCAAATGTAAAAGCTTTCAGCAACACAGTATCATGTATTTCATATACATGTTTGAGTCTACAGCCATGCTAACGGCTCTGAGAGGCTGTACTCAGGCATGGTGGTGCTTTGAGCTAAATACTAAGAAGTAAGTAAGTCTAGAATACTTAGAAGTACTAAGATGTTTAGAAAGTAGTACCATGTTCACCATCTTAGTTTAGCCTGTTATCATGCAAACACTGTCCTAATTTGTATTAAGTATATGATGGACCAGAGAGGTGGACTGACTGACCGACCGACAGACTGACTTTGCCAGACCCGTGCTGCTTGCATTGCTAAACATGTTGTACAGTGCATCTTTCCCTGTTTGTATTTGAATCTTGAATTAGCTAGTACTTACTATAGGTTTTCTGTGATGCTCTCTGCCCAGAGCCTGTAAGAAAAACAACATAAAAATAACTATTAGTAGTAGACTTGACACCTTTTAACACATAAATGACAATACAATTATATTATCAGACATATATTTAGTGTTATATTCCACGCCTCTTTGAATAGTGAGTGTCTTGACAGAGGCCAAACATTTGTGGTTCTATGTTGATGGAAATCAAACATGCTCAGAAAGCCATCTCTACAATCCCGCTGCATTTGTGTATGCTTTGTTGCTGAAATCTGTGATTTTAAGTCAGTGTTAAACAGCATTTGCATTAAGTCCTCTCATTTATTTTAATCCACCTGATAATCCAGATGAGCTGACTGTCTATCACACTGGCACAGTTAAGACAGGTTCATTAAAGTTGATCGTCACAGAAAAATGATAGTTATGTACACGTGATTGCCAGCTACTTCCTTGTACTGTAAATGGTTCGGTTACAAGGTAACCTTGGTTCTCTGAGTGAAGAGACTATCTCTCCAGGGCAAGGCCGCTCGGATACCGTTCCAATCAATGTAAATCAGTGAACCCATGCACATCTGGGCCTTTTATGCCCAAGCATGGGCCCTGAGTGGTGTGTCTTAAAGTGATATTCCCGTCAACTGCCCCAGTGGGTCTGTCCCCTGTACATATGGAATATGTAACTCTGTTGAGAGATCGTCTCAGTACGATAGAGAACAATTTTTTGGAATGTCCTTATTGGGCTATAAAACCATTGTTTATTTTATTTAAGCATACAACATTTTTCCCCCGTCTCTCGCTCTTTGTCTTTCTGATGTGATCAGAAAGAAAGAAAGAAAACGAAAGAAATCTGCATCTAACCTGGCCTTTGTGATAGACACTGCTGTACCAGTTTTACGTGTCTGTTTGTTGTTGTTGTGATTGTGCTAATGAAGCAGATACAGGAATGTAAAGAGCAGTGAATTTACTGTAAATGCGTACATCAGACATAGAGGCATAACAACACAATAGTACATTCTTTTGTACTCTGTGTGTGATTTTGTTCTTGTGAAATCCTCCATTTTCCAGATTCTGTAGCGCCAGAGAGGTAGATAAAGATCTCTTCAAACATGGCAGACAAACAACATATTTTTTGAAGGTGTGCTGACCAAAACTAAACATCAGTTTGTTTTGACTGGTTGTTGTTTTGTCTGGCTGTTCAGATTGTATATGAAACTTCTGTGTAGTAACATAGCCCAACCCAGCACACATTTTATTAGAACTAATTAGCTAGTCTATGATTATCAATGCACAAACTTCCAATCCTTGCTACTTTGCTTATTATCAACAAATAACATGAAAAAACCTAAACCAAAAGATGTTGGCCTGATATAGCTTATTCCTCTGTGCCATAAACCCTCATTGTTGTACAGAGACTACTAAAAACAAATCAAGGAGCCACACTGTTGTACTGGGCAACATGTTCTTTTATAAACATTAATATCAGCACTATAGTTTATTTTTAATCAATTCCACGTTCACTGTCCTGCACCAAATCCACCGCTGTAGTCCACAAATGCACAACGTACTTTTGTTTTAGTAACATTTGCTAAAAATGTGATGTTTTAGGGAATTTATTAAGTTTTAAAAATAAAATAAAATATCTGTGAACCATTTTTTGACTAGAACAAAAGGTAAAATATAAAGTGACCATACTTCTCCTTTAATTTATTTTATAGACATCTTGATTACATTTCATCTTGTTCAATGGTATTTTGATGACTATATCTCAACATGCGGAAAGTAATAATAAAAAGAAAAAAATTCTAGATGTAACACATTGTGCTTGTGTTTATTTAAAGCTAGAGCGCAGCAAGCCTTAAATATATCTGATTAGTGTAAAACTGACATGCATGAAAAAGAGCACCAGAATATGCATGGTCAAATTACTATTTCTTAAATTACAGTACATATCAATCAAGTGCAAGTACCATTGGGCTGGTCCTACATGTCATACCTCGACTTCCTGTATGGCCTGCACGTGGACGCCACAGCTCTTTCCGTGCTCAACGATGGAGGACTCAAAGTCATCCATCAAGATAATTCTTTGCAGGCCCGGAGTCTCCTTCCGCTCAACGTTTTCCAGAAGCACCTGAGCTTTCTCTACTTTGTCACAGATGACTGTGGAGATGTCAGCTGAAGTGACAAAAGCACACAAGAGCACATGCACCCTTGTGTGAATATCAACACAATAAGAAACCAAAAGAAACAAATCAAAACAAAAAGACACAGACGTGGAGTGGGGATTCAGCTGAAATTTGTGGTCAGTTCAGTACAAAACTAGGCCTGTATAGGCACTGTTGATAAGGTTATATACTCAGCAGCCATCCATTTGCAGCAGAGTTATCACTTCCGGTTTAATTTCTTTTTAATCCAGGAAGTAACACACTGTGTATCATGGCTGAGCTGACGACAGTGCTCTCAGCCACCAGTGAGGGGAGCTCCACTGCTAAAGCTACTACTTGAGTTATTCCATCAAAGAAGAGAAGATTGTTTGTTGTATTTACATCTTAATTCAAAACTTAGCAGGGCTAAACGAATTATCACTTTTGAATACTGTTGCGTGTGTGTGTGTGTGTTTTATGTGTGTGTTAGCATGGCTGCCAGTTAGTATTGTATGAGTGTGTTCTTACCAGTGTTAATGATGAACCGTATGGCGTCTGGGCCCAGCGTGTCATAAAGAGGAACCACCACCATGGAGTAGGTGTAGCAAGCTAGCTCTGAGATGATCCACTAAAATCACACACAAGTCAGGGGTCAAAGGTCAGGGGTTATTGGGGTTCATTCATCATACTTGTATTTCAAAACATATTTTTACTCCTATATTTATGTTAGCCTACATTCATGTTCTAAATATGTAACAATATATTTACTTATACATACTATTGTTTAAAGCCAATAGATTTTTTTTTTACATTTGTACATTTTTTACGTTTGACAAAAAAGAGAAAGGGTCTCTATGTGAAGACACTAACAGAAGTGTGTACAGTTGTTGAGCGTGCTTGTGTTTATATTTGTGGCCTGTGTGAATGAAACCATCTGTAAAATGGTTTACATGCACTTGTCTGAGCCAATAGGTGATACAGTGAAGCAGACTGAGACTGTGAGAAACGGAGTCGAAGAGACAGAGCGAGAGAGACAGCATGAAAAGCTAAGAGACAATCCGAGATTGAGACAAAGAGTGAGAGTCACCTCTGGCCTGTTCTGGGAGAACACTCCAATGAACTGGCTGGGGTTGGGCTGGCAGCCCTGGTGCAGAAGGCCTGAACCCAGATGCTCCGCCCGGGCCGTCACCTATGGAGTGGGAAGACGAGACAGCAGCTGATTGGACCAGGTGGAACTTAACAAATGCTGAGCTGGTCTTCCTGTCTTCTTTAAACAATACACACGTTTTCACATCCTCCTACTTATCAATTTTTGGAGAAACAGTTAAGAAACAGGAATGATCCTTAGCATTTGATGTTTGGGCTTAGTTTAGAACTATTGATGAACTATTTAGCTAAATGAAGGGACTTTCTTGTGAAGTAACATGATGTCATTGATAAATGTTGAGGATTGCGTGATTCACTTCTCATAGGGCTTTTGACATTGCTCAACCGGGATGATTTCTACATCGCTGGTCTAAATGAAACTCCCCTTCAAGATGTGATCTTTTGGGAAAAGATTCCAACCCAAATGATCGATCTTACATTTAGAGCTGAAACGATTAGTCGATTAATGGGTTAGCAATTGGCAGAAAAACAATCAGCAACTACATAGCTGAATATGTTTAGGTTTTGTTTTTTTGTGATTGGGCATATTTCACTATTTTCTGGCCTTTTTTAGACTAAACAATTAATGTATTAATCAGACAAAATTATTGGCAGACTCATCGATAAACAAAATAATCGTTGTTTGCAGCCCTTCCTACATTTAGGTATTATCAGATTGTTATTGAGCAAAATTATCATATGCAGCTAACCAACATTGTCTTGTTAAAAAAATCCTACAACACACTATTTATCTTATTTAGGAGAAGCTAGCATTAGCTGTAAAAAAAGCCAACAATTGCACCTTTGGACAGTAGCCTGCAGCTTTCACACAATGTCATGGTTGCTGCACAGAGAGGCAATAATTCATGATAATACCGTAACGCCAGTGTGGCCAGATAGTGATCTGACAACACGACATGTCAACTAGACAGGGTTTTTTTTATTTCTCAATAAGTTACTTTTTCTAATAACTGTACCTACCTTCTGTAACTCCACCCACACTGACACATTTTTTGCCACGTGTTGTGTTATGTGTTGTTTATCTATATTTAGCAATGTTTGCAGACTGCAGTTCAGTGGACCTTCATGTCAGTGCCATGGTTGGTTGCTAGGCAGATTTGGTGCAACAAAGCCTCTGTGGTGCAGGTGCACAGGTTGCAAACTACACCTGAGTGTCACCTTACACATATACTTAAATGGACTAGATATGGTCGGATTATAGCTCATCAAATGTCATTACAAAGCTGATGATATGTGATAATAATGTTTGCCATTTCAAGGATGTGTCTTTTACAGGAAATGCTGTATATAAATATTAAATATTTTTTACTATAGCAAAGACATTCGATAATGTCTGCCAAAATAAGATTAAAAACCCTTTTAAGTTTCTAAAATTCTAAAAGCAATGTAAATTCCGCTTTATTACTGCTAAATTAATCATTTTGTAGCATTTGTCTGTGGTAGTTTCTGCATGCTAGGCATCTCTTTAAAATTTCACTCCTAGTACCCATTGCACCTGTCGTTGTTACAAGGAGATAAGATGTCCCCTGAATGGCACTAACCTCTTTGTAGGATATCCATTTATAAGGCTGGTTAGGGAGCCGCGAGCCTAAGCAAGGTCCATCACCTGTTGAACAAATATAGAATATAATATGATGTAAACTTATTATTTTCCTGGTGGACAAAGCATTACACTTCAAAATATGGTGGTGATTGTAAACAGATCAGGGTCAAACAAAACCTATGTAACCTTAAAATCTTCTTGTGTTTTCCTGGTAGGTGGTAAAATTCTTCACATTTTTTTTTTTTTTATTTCACTTATAGACTAGTTTCACTACTAGTCACTTATACTCCCTGTGAGGCCTGACGCTGTTAACGTTAGATTCATTTTACCACCACCATAAGAGATATGATTGGGGTTTTTAAAATTGTCTTCAAGGAAAAATGTAAAAAAAAAATTGTTATTGTTTGTCACATGTGTTAACTTATTATGTGCTGTCCTGTGGATAAAATAAATATACATTCAATTTATAATATGGACAGAATACCCAGAAGAGGATAAAAGAAATAAGGAAATGTAAGAAACATAAACATACTGAAACGTATTTCCCCCGCTAACATCCTACCTACCAGATATGTGAAGGCCTCTCTGGAAGACCTCGTACATGGTCCTGGCGTCGTCATGGTAATAGGCCAGTAGCTTGGAGCTGTCGCCCATCATGGACCTGTGACCTCCATCTTCATGCTGTTGCAAAAAGAAAGAGAGAGAGAGAGAGAGAGAGAGAGAGAGAGAGAGAGAGAGAGAGAGAGAGAGAGAAAGAAACAATGTGACACTATAAATATTCTTCACAACCTTCTTTTCTAAACTCCGGGGGTGTCGGTACCAAAATAAAAAACTAAATTTGCCAACAAATAACCAACAAAACCCAAAACATAATCTAATTGTGCTCCATCATTAAGATGTTAAATAGATACAAGAGCCTGAGGGAGAGTAAGAAGAAAATTGTTTTCCTTGTTCTCCAAATGATAATCCATCTCTTTTGTCAGCTCACAACTGCAAATAAAAATAGCTGAGCTTACTTTGTTTCGTTCCCTGGTGTGTACATTGCTGATGCATTCTGGGGGATTACTGTAGAGTTCATTCACATAAAGAAAAAGAATGCTTGAAGCAAAGTCCTTTTTTTGTGGAAATGAGTCATTTAGGTTGAAAAGGATTAAGGAGCCTGGCATAAAATGAATCTTATGAGTGTGTTTGTGTGTCTTTGCATGCATGCATGTGCTTGTCAGACACACAGGCATCTCAATCTGTTTCATCACATTCTTCAAAGACCTTCTCAAGTTTCCATGAAAAGAAAACCTCAGAGCCACAAAAAGCATTTCAAAGGACTTTAACATTGACTACAAATGCTGCCAGCCTCACCTGTCAGTGAGAAGGAACAGGGTTGTGGTGTGTGTGTGTGTGTGTGATACAGAGTGTGTTTGGTGTAGTCCAATTGTTGGTTAAACCAGGACAGGGTGGAATCGAGTGCGTTTAATATGTTTAGATGAAAGGTGTTCAGCTTCCCTCTGTCGTGCCAGTGCACGGAGCTCCCATGGGACAGAGTAGTGGAGGTCTGCTGAGATCCGCTGGATGATGGCTTTCGCATCATCTAGGCAGACCTTCGCTGCTCCATGCACTGGCGCCAAGGAGGGAAACCAATAACTTTTTATCTAAACACACTGCCCACACAAAGATGACTGGTTTGGAATTGGAAAAGTATCTTTTTAACAATGAGTAAAGATTATACATTGAAGGTAAAAACACACAAAACAGGATAAACACCGCAGCTGGCTCAGCATTAGTGAGGTCAGTGTTCACATTAATTTAATACTGCATCACCTTCTTGTGACCGTCACTTTCTTACACACATACACAAGATGTGTGTATTTGTGTTATATTTGAAATTGTCTTGTGTCTTTATCTCTTGTGTTTGTGTGAGTGTGTTTGGTGTAGTCAGGATGTTGGTTAAACCAGGACGGGGTGGAATCGAGTGCACGTGTTTAGATGAAAGGTGTTCAGCTTCCCTCTGTCGCGCCAGTGCATGGAGGAGATAACCATAGTGTCGACAGGTCTATTTCTGGCTGCTGTGCCAACAAGCTCCACCATTCAGATGGTTAGCGCCATGCGTATGTAGCCTGACAGATTAACCCAGGGGAAAAAACAAAACACACAACACTCTGTCCTGCTTGTGAAGCATATCGCTGTGAGTGCATGATAACAATTAAATGAGTGTATGTGTAATCAAACTAAAACTGGAAAACTGTGGGGCACAAAAATAAGAGTTTTGAGAAATCAGGTGCAACTTATCCACTTGGGTGTGCAAATAGGTGTGAAGCATTTCAAGAATATTGACAGCATTTGTGAATGAGACCCTAATATACTTATGCATACATGTGCATACATCTGTGTGTGTGCTCCATCTTACCGGCACCTCCTCAGACTGGTGCAGCAGGCTGCAGGGTGGCTTGATGGGGCGGGGTCTGGTTGCCAACCAGTACGCTAGCACGGCAGTCAGAGCGCCGATCCCCACCAGCGTGGAGGTCGGCAGGGAGCGAAAGAACTGTCCCAGCTCGTCCATCTCCGGTATCCTCAGGCCGCTCATCATTTCCTGGGCCTGCATCTTCTCCATCAGGGTGGAACTCAGCTCTGCATGATAGAAAACACTCTTTGACTCATGATTTCTAAAATTATTTTGTCCCTTTTTTGTGTTTATATACAGTAGTAGCATTGTTATGCCAAAATCTGAATACCACTGTAATGAACCACATATTTTTTACTGTAAGCCCTGCTGTAAGGCAGTGGTCGCTAGTGGCCATAGTACTTATGACCGAAACACCTAGTATAAGACTGCGCGAGACCTGTAAGGTCCCAAAACACAGGATTTTAAGCTTGGGACTGGAGTTTGTGTATTGGAAGAAGCTAAGAGGAAAACAGAAGACTTTAACCAAAGAAACAGGTCTCCTGGGAGTACTACTTAAGGGGACTGGTTATTAAACCCAAACCACAAATGTTTTTGTTGTTTTGGTGCCAAAACTTAACTGTCACATTGCTGTTTCACAGTCACCTTTTTGTGGATTAATTGACCTATCACAACCCCTGTCACGACCATCACAGTGACCTGTACCTTTTTGTGGCTAAACTTAATGTGACTGGTCGCTATAACTGTCATGTGACTGGTCGCCCCTTTTGTCGTGATTTTGTAAGATATCATTAATATCATAAATTGTTGTGCATAAGTTTTCATATGAGACCATATGAACCCGTTCATGAGAATGTGTTGAATATTTCTAAAATTGTAATATTTTATTTCAATTCAGAAGAGGTTATAAATCAATATCTGGTGGAATAAGTGGTATTTTCAATCACAGCTTTTATGCATCTTGGCATGATCAGTCAATCCCTAAACAAAAACCTATTAAGCTAAATCGGTGTGCCAGGGGAGGTATTTAAATAATAGCTTTAAGGTCTGTGAAACACAGCTGTTAGATAAAGAAATGAAAAATGTAATAATAAATAGAAATAATCTGAAAATACATGAGGATTATTTTTCCAGTGACTGATTTCTAAATGTATTAAGATCTGCAAGCTGATGATATGTAAACCTACACAATGCAACTAGGTCTAGACAGTAGTTTGACGGTTTCTAATTTGTCTGACCTGCATATTTTTGTTGTGCGGGTGGAAACCCACACATGCAATCTCCCTGCAACACATTCTCATGAGCCTAAATTTGCCTAGGTGCAGACTCAGACATTTCCACACACACACAAAACAAGACCCTCCTACATGTTTCTCAGGTTTGAGTTTAAACCACTTTGAGCCAGTCTTGTCTGAGTGTTTTACACATGAGACCACTCCTCCACCCAGGACCTTAAAAACGTAATTTATGGTTTAAAAAAAAGAGTCAAACACGCACACACGCACGCACGCATGCACGCACGCACGCATGCACGCACGCACGCATGCACGCACTGTGTGAGATGTATAATTTATCTATGGCTGCAAAGCTGACTGGAGGGTTTCCTTCTCTCCCGCAGGAAATGAGTCAGACAGCACCACCTGACTGAACCAATGGTGTCGCGGCACTACTGCAGCTCACAGCCAATTAGAATCACTTCTTGTCTGCTCTCTCTCTCTTTGCCTCACAAACACATGCACAGAACCAAAACAGACAGTGAAGCTGATAAATATAAATATCTGAGGCCGTGGGAACATTGACTTCCTCATTCACATGTTAACGTTTTGTAGAAGCATTATTTTCTTCACTCCTACTTTACTAAAGGGAAGTTGAATCATATGAACCTGCATTAGGGTGAAGGCTGGTTCCAGGAAGCCAGATGCATGACTTTCAAACCCCAAAAAATGTGATGCAAGGCCAACATAAGAGACAAGATAAATATTTTTGTCTCTCGAGATCCAATAAAGGTGACGTATAAATGCGTTATAACGATGATGTAAACAGCCAGGGTTTTAGAAATACCGAGGTCATGAGTCTAAGTCATCTTCTACCAGGAAAGTTTGACTAGACACCAAAAGTAAAGTCTAATTTCTTTATAATTATTATTTGAGATGTTAACATTTTATTTATTTAGTTTAAATCTAGTATTATATAAGAGTAAGCTGTGCTGACGATGCTCCTTTGACTGAAACATTGGCATTCTTTTTACATCATAAGAGCCTCTTCCATTCTTTATTATAGGTGTGCGGGCAATTGTTCAATAAAAAAAGCCTGTTGTTTTTAGCTCTACGCATCTGACTATCTTTTCATAAACCTGGATTCAAGAGTGCAAACCCTCTCACAATTATTAGACCTAACATGAAAGTATAATTGAAAGCCCTCTCTGCATTGCCAGGAAATAAATTATGGTGGGGAAATAATGACACGTATAAATTATCCATGAAATGTTAGTTTTGAGTTGTAGAATTTTAACCCCCCTTAGGCAGCTAAAATGCCAGATTCCTAGAAAAATTGCAGCGCACATGACCACATTGAGTTTAAAGAAATACTGAATCAGCCTGTAAACTATCCACTATGTCAGTTTTAAATTGTAGAATCCAAACCCCCCTCAAGTTACTTAAACCCCTTAAATTCCCATAAAAATGAGATGTCCTCAGTGTCTTCTATGTTTGCTAATGCACTGGTTGTTAATTGCTAACAGCTGACTACAAAACACAGAGACAAAGACAACTTGAAATTCTATTGGATAAGTGAGTAATATCTGTTTAACGATATTTTAACACTCCTTAAAGAACTATGTGACAATTTTGCTTCCTATACAGAATTACAATTGCGTGCCAGTGTAGTATAAAGGAAGTCAGAGTAGGTACTTTGGATAAGTCTAAAGTTCAGCTAAATGCTTTGTTAACCCCTAAAGGAGTCTGCTGAAGAGGATTAGGGCCAAAGTGAAAAATGTATTTGAGTTCTGAGTTTAAAGTCAGAATTTTCAAATTCTTAAAAAACATTTTTCACATGTGGCACTTCCGCAGAACACAACCACAACACTGGTATATATATATATATATATAAAATATATATATATATATATATATATATATATATATATATATATATATATATATATATGTTAAATGGTATACTTTGCACATGCTGTCACCAGGCAGCACATCAGCAGTCATCTATACTCATGTGTAAAGCAGCACTGACATGTGACATCACATTTACACACGGTAAAATAGCTATTGCTTATCCTCTCCACTACTTTAATTCAAGTCAGAAGCACAGTACCTTTAACTGCTCTATAGTGAATTCCCTGACGCTGCTTTCCCAAGCTTCTACTTGGGCTTGAATCCTTTTAATTCAACGAAACTCATGTTTCTGTTCAGACCGAAACTATCACCTGTAACTGAAAAACCACAACGTAACATATGCCTCTAATGTGATGACCAGTATTGTGCCTTTAACACCACAGGACTCTCTGCTTCTCTATTTTTTACTGTAGTGATCTGATATTTCCTCTTTTTCTGTTGTCCCCGTTTTGTCTGCAGTTCCAGTAATCTTGATGGGGAATTAGAGCTCAAGTTCTGAGAAATGTTGAGCGCTATAGCAAATAATAGAAACCACCTGATGATGGTTCTGAACTAAACAACACTTTTTTGGCATATTGAAGCAGCTACAATGTCATAGTTAATTCTGAGATAAAATGTTCTGCACTGTTGAGTACACAGTGTGGCCCACTGTGCGCAGCTGGAGTCTGTCCCAGAGTTAGACTTAATTATGAGCACAGCTTCATTTGTTTGGAATATATTTTCTTGACAACAGAACATCTAGAACAGGGGTCACCAACCTTTTTGAAACTGAGAGCTACTTCATGGGTACTGAGTCATACGAAGGGCTACCAGTTTGATACACTCTTCTGAAATAACCAATTTGCTCAGTTTGCCTTTAGTTATATATTATTATTAATGATTAATGATAGTTATCTATGTAAAGACACTGATCATGTTAATGATTTCTCATTATCAATAATTATCAACAATGACTTAACAAGGTGGGAAACAGATAATATCAGTATTCAATTTTCATTTTTAGAACAGGCCTGAGGGCTACTCATGTGGTCCTTGGGGGCTACCTGGTGCCCGCGGGCACCGTGTTGGTGACCCCTGATCTAGAAAGTAAAGAGAGACATGTCAAACATGGAAATAAGTTAGTATATCAAACACATTTGACTATTTGATCATTTTAAAGGAACAGTTTAAGATTTTGGGCTTATTTGCTTTTCTTATAGGAGTTAAATGAGGCATTCGATATCAAGCCTGTGGGTTAAATATAGATCTGCAGTCGGGACAACGTTAGCCTAGCTTAAAGAGGGGGTAATTGCTAGCCTGGCTCTGCCCAAAGTTAAAAATAGCTCACCATAACTCTAAAGCTCACTGATTTACAAATAGTATCCTGCTTATTTAATTCATACAAAAACTAATGTGTAAAAACTACAATATGTTTTTAAAATCAAACAAAATACAACAAATTCATTTATCAGCATCAGAGTTGTTCAGTTTTGATTGATTTGCATAGAACGTTTAAGTGTTTTCCTGTCATACACTTTATTTTCCACATTACAATACCTACATATACTACATCTCATATTGTATTGTTCCATATTACAGTGCAACTGATGTATCTGAGCAGTTCTGACAGGAAGATCAATGACAAAGCACCAGCCAGGCAGGCAGCACAATACACACAGACAAGATCATTTCCATGGCGGTTTCGTGACAACAGGACATAAACAGCTGAACCGTGTTATAAAAACAAAGAGACAAACCTCCCAGCTATCAGACAGAGGCCAATATCAACTAAACAAATCCACCATGTTGACCTCCTCAAAAACAGTAACCTGACCTGTTGTACAACTGTGGAGTTACTGTGGACTTCGTTTCACAAGTGGCCTGATTATAAATATTGGATGAACTGCCTGATAATGAATGCATTTAATCGTTATGATGATCACTTCTTAGAAGATGATTTTTAGGGTTATATGTTTCAGAGAAATATATTGAGTCCGGCAACGGTTTTATTACCATAAGGTCATACTTTTTCTTAGATTAAAGCCAACTTGCCAGACACATGCTGAAAACACATGTTTTCACACTGGCATATCCAACATGATCACCACTCATCTATACTTAGTAATGTTCTGTTTGTTCTTCTTCTATTACTATTTTATTGTCTTGTAAGTTGACCTTGATTGTCCAGAAAGGCGCCCATAAATAAAATGTATTATTATTACATGCAGATATTCTTACAGAGACACATTGATTGACTAATTGAGGAAGCTACAATATAAGGTCATAATGTCTCCGATACACCTGGGGTGATTGTGATAACACCTTACATTATAAGTAAAGTTTCAACATTTTTAAGACAATAACCACTGCATCATTGGTCCAAATTGTGATTAAACTTGAGGAGATTGAGTATGTTGTTATTGACATGACAGACGATATACATATATACATGTTTTATCTGCTCGTTGGCCTGCCTGCATGGCTTATTGATTTTATAATCACAGTAAACTCCAAATTTTCTATATAAACATCTGTGCATCACTGTGGGAATACTTTCATAAGAAGTGGGCTGCTTTGATGACATACGTGTAATGTAGCTCAATGCATGTGCTTTGCGTTGTGTACAATGGCTGATGTGGCTTAGCTGCAGTGGTGACAAAGCCACAGTGGATTAGTGCTTGGAAAGAGAGGCAGAGGAGGGGAAACAGCACTAAATATAGACACACTCCATAACCTACTGACACCACTGTGTGGATAGCTGGAATAGAGGAGGTTAGATTTGCCTTAACTTAACCTCGCAGGAGTAAACGAAAAGTCTTTGTTGACATTTCATTGGTTGAATAAAGACACAAACACACAAATAAGCTTGGGATCTGGATTGTACAGTCAGTAACACAAGAATGTTACTGATGTTGTTTGTTGCAAAGAGTATCCTGTTGATTTATAAAGTACCATACATGGATCTAATTTTTTGTTACCCATCCCTGGAAAGCATTTGTGTGGGCGCAACACACATATTTTGGAAACTTTCAAAGTGTGTGGGCTGTAATTAAACACCTGGCCCATGTTTGTAAAGGAACAAGCTCTGATGTTGAGCTGGCAGGGTTGACACAGTATGGACAAGCAAGCACTAAGCATCCTCCTGCCATGAAATAGCCAAACAGCCACAAAAGACTCACAGCCTGCCAATCACCTAATTGGCCTCCAGGAGAAATGCAAAACATCTAACTGCCTGTCAATGACTCACTCTCTCTTTGTTCTGCTCTCGTCTGCATTTTCCTGTTTGACTGCTAATAATTAATGTCCGTTTCCTGACAAGATAAAACACAAGACACGAGAACAGACAGCAGCAAATGTTCAGAGCAGGATCTCACCTACTCTGATTGACCTGAATGCCAACCTCTGTTGACTCACTGAAACCTCAACTGAAAACTTCATTGAAAATGTTTCCTCTTAAAAAGTGATGTCAGACTGTAGCGAGACAGAGGAGGGTTGAGTGCTGGGTGGAGGGCGGGAACAGGTCTTAAGAATTAATTAGCCCTCAAAGAAGTGTCCCATTTCAGGGGCTGACTCATTTGAAGTATATATCTCTAGGCTGAAAAAGCCACGGTGGCACAAAAAGTCTGTCAGATTCAAGAGGCTCCGCGAAGAAATGCAGTCGTCTTTTTCCCTAATGTGGATGAAATTGAAATTATTATCATGACTATCTTAGATAAGAACAGTGTCATTTGTACAGCTGTTTCAACCTTTTCTCCACTAAAGCCTATGGTTCTGTTTGCTATCCAACTCTCTGTCTTATAGTAACCTAAATCACCCACCCCAGGGACACTCGGTCTTAAAGTCCGTCCCTGTTGCCTTCTACAAAGATTGTTGCTTCAGCTGGTGTGACAGAAAAACAGCAGGTCAGCAACAACATTGCCCTTTATAAGCTTGTGAACTCAAAGACCCCTCTCTTTAATGTGTGAAATCACACCACACCAAAAATCGAGTTAATCTTCATTGTGTCTCCAGTGGAAATTCTGCGGCATTTACAGCGCAGCCGTTTAGCTTTTTTAAATGAAGGTGTGTTGTCTTGCTAAAGGATAAAGGATTGTTGATGTGGACACAATCGGCAATCCTAAACTTTACAGGACAATCCCTCTAACTACAGATCCACTTAAAAAAAGGATGCACACATCTGTTAAAGGGAAGTTTGGGAAATAGACCTCAGTCCTTCAATGTAATCTAGCATTGCAACTACTGTACAAAGCAGTTATAAAGGTTTGATGGTAGACAATGCCATAAACGTGCACTTAGAAGACAACAGAGCGATCTGCATGACAACTGAGTAAACTCCATCCACTGATGAAGTAGCTTATATGTAATAATGTAACTCTAACCCTTTGTACAACTGTAATATAAATGTTAATTCTCTCAACTGAATGATGAATTTAAATCATCAACTACTAATGTTAACATCCAGTTTGTGTTACCATGCGAAGGTCTGATAGCTTCAGTTGTCTCTTCATATCTATTGACTTTTTATAACATCCTTTTTGTCAATATTTTCCTGGGATTTTACTTCAGTCACATCAGCTGTCATCTGAAATGTAATCTAAAGTGAGTGCTGTCAAAACAGCAAGCAGCCTAATTTATCTGATAAAACAGAATCAAGTCCGGATGAAAATGTTTTACAAAATTTGATGCAACATCAATCAATGTCTAGTTTGTAAACATCAATATAAACTTGGCTGGAAAGCCCGACAGATGTGGACACAACAACACTGTACAGAGGGAACATAATGCAATGTGTATCATATCTATCACAAAGCATTCAGCGTACATACTGTGCATGAACAGCTGGGCAAAAAATAAAATAAACATTTGAACCTTTTGTACATGCTGGACGATGTCTGAATAGACCTCAACAGCGAGCAGGGCTTTATTAGCCTGGTTGACACCAGAATCTTCTCAGTTGTAACTGAGAATGGGTGTGAGGAAGGTTCATTCACAGCCCATTTCCAAAGGGGCGTCACCAACGGACGCCGCTCAAATGCCTCTGGGCGCAATTGGATATTCCTTCAATCAATCAGACCAACGATCCGGGTGACGTAGCAGCGACAGCGGCATCAACGGGTTGCTGCACTTCAGTGGCCGTACTGCTGCTTGCCGTCACTGCGCTATCGTCATTGTGTAAAGCCCGCCTCAACAGTTGTGATTGGTGCCTCGATTTGGAAAAATTGGAAATGGGCTTGAATGGGCTCTTGGCCAGACGGACTTGCAGAGCAAATCTCAAATTTGCTGGAAGTTCGTCAGGGTTTTCTCAGGTTAGGGCTTTATCCTAAGGGCCGGCTTAAATACTATGGATAATATGGATCTGAACAACAAGTGAAATCTTATCAGCTGTACACATCTACTCAAAAAGTCTTAACTAGCTTTAATCCACTTAAGATGGATACCATGAATGAATTCAACCACAATGTATGACTTTGAGGATCCTAAAGCTTATCAGCTCACTGCTTATCCGCACATGGAAATACTAAATTGTAAAATCTCTACCAAAGCATTTAATTTAACTCTGGCTCTTGACTTGAATATGAATTACAAGGAGCAAAAGACAATTTCCAGCTGTATCCACTCACATGAAGGCTAAATGTGCTCCAGAAGTGGCAGTATTTTAGGAAGGATTTGGCTGACTTCATAGATGTTACATTCCCACAACTGGTTCATCTAAAGTGCCTCTGAATAGTCGCTCCCTGAGGACCTGTGAAAAGTTGGAGTTGAGTTATTTAGTCCATTTAAACAATGTGAGTAAAACTTGTCCAAATATTGATTTTAGCTATAAACCTCTGCTGCATCAAGGCTTGTTTAATGCAGCAGCTCCTAATCAATACTTTTATGTCACCTGTTCATGAGGACACTTGCTCTTCCTCTCCCAGGATTTTGGTGCAGCGTTAGTGCTGCAAGCTCTGCAGGGATGAGAGCTTGTGAATGGGCCAGCTACACTTCCTGTGACCTCTGAAGCTTAAAGTCGAGTAAACGCAGTCCTGCTTCCTTAAGCCCCGCCTCATCGGCCCATCTGAGGGCCGTCACCAATGATTAGAGTCCAGTGTGGGGAGATCACAGCCTATTAGCACAAAGGCAGATGGCCAGTAGTAACCTCACGACCACACTCTATTTAAAGACATCCTACCCGGCTTTTCTTATTATTTAAATGCTTTTGTTCTTGTTTTGCAGGGTAAGGGTCAGTTTCACTTGCATCAATGCATTTAATCTTCATTTTCCTGTTGCTTCCTCTTTTCAAACACCAATGCTTAATCATACTTGCACAGCACCTTCTCTGTCACTCACTCTCTTTTAACCACGCATCCTTAGCGCTCTCTGCCATTCCTCTCCTAGGACCACCCTCCATGAGTCAAACCACAACATCTTCTTGTCACTAATAATGTGACGCTGAAGTATGCACACAACAGCTGTTTCCCATTCTGAATTGATAGGCAACACAACATGATAACCAATTATCATTCATAAAATAAAATCAGTGAATAATAGAAGCTGCAGAAGAAAGAATTACTTCGGATGATATATACGTAGCAGGAAGGACTGCTATTATAGAACTATATATAATTAGCGTGGTTCCGAAAGTAAAAATCCCACTCATATTCTGCATAAGGATTTTGATTATTAGACATAATTTCTAAATCATCCAAGGTAGACTTACCACGAGCTACGAGATTGTGAAACAAAGGTTTATGCCTCAGTAGAAGCCAAAAGTCTGTATAAAATCAACCGTTTACTCTACCCACAATCCTAAGCATAAGAGCAACATCTCTGATTGGTGGAGCTCGCTAACGCCTAGTGAGCTGCTCCCACTCTAGTCTATGATCGTTTATGCAAACATGTACCTTGTACCTTTGCCTTTTTTTCGTTTTCAAAATTTACTATATTGCACCAAATAAATTTTTTTTTTGGTCAGTCACTGTTGAGCTCTCTCTCTCTCTCTCTCTCTCTCTCTATATATATATATATATATAATCTCTAAAAAATGCAGCACTGAAGTAAAAGTAAAAAGAGACATAGAGAGCAAGCGAGGGCTAAATATAGCAAATCATCCGAAAGATCTAAACTGTATTTGCATTGCGGGAAGTTTATTAAAGCAGTGGTGGTCTAGGCAGCAGGACTTACAAAGGCGTAAGAGGCAGCCAGTTTTGTGTAATGTGATGTGGATTACTATGTGTAAAATTACAAAAAATATCATTAATTCATGCATGACGGCGATTTAAACCTAATTCACTTCAATAAAGATAACTATACATGCTGCTCAACTTATGTTTAGTACATGTTAACTCAAAGATTCGTAGAAAAAATATAAACGTTGGAGGCCATTAATCGGCGCGCAAAGTCCTTGAAATCCATTCTGCAGTTAGCATCATATAGCCTTGGCAAAATGAAAACAAGGCAGTTTAATTCATTTTGGTTTTACTAAGAAATTGTGTAGCGATGACGTTAATAGCACGACCGATTCACCTGCTGCAAGCCCTGTTATCACACCTCCCGCCAGGGTGACAACGCAAGAAGAAGCTGAAGAAATAATGTCCTCTCTGGCTGAAGATGGTGGTGGTAACAGCTCGTCAGAGGCCGGTCACGATCCTAACCCCTCTTGCTCCTCTCTCCCGTTAAATTTGAACAGCCAGCAGTGGAGAGACTGGAAGAGCCAATATACCTGGCTGTTTGTTAACCCTTGTGTCGTCTTTAACCCTTGAGAGAGATTGATTGATGGAATAGCTTAGCCTGGATGCTTGCCGAATTTAGCCCCGCCCACAACATTTGAGGTCGGGAAGTTCTGACTAGAATCTGAGTATGATGATGTCAGGCTAGGAATAGATGACAGCATAACGCCTTTGCATCTTGAGCAAAGTCACACTTGGCCATTGGCTGCATCCTCTGGTTTTATTCAGAATAGATGCAAGTAACAGCTGCATATTTTTCACTTCTTCACATTTTAATGGCAAAGTTCTTGTTGTTTAGTTTCAGGCTGGAGGCAATTCCGGGTGCAACTACCAATACAATTTTGTTTGCAGAGTAAAGTTGAAGCTCAAACAGAACATGTTAGAGGCCGTTTCCCCTGCAGGGAGATCACAAACTAAAACCTAAGTGTTGCTCCTCTAAAAGGCCTCAGGCAATACTGTAACTACAGTCCGCAAACGCTCTGGACACACAGCACTTTGTTCAAATGCTAACATGCTGCTGGCAAAAACGGTTGAGGATGGAAGCTTGGGGTGCGTCGCTTAGGCCTAATTGAACGGAGGAATTATAGTATTCTTCGGTAGCCTGAGCAACTTTAACCGTTGTTCATGTGAAATCTCAAAGACAGCCTGATGCTTTGTTTATAGACTATTTGTGGGTGGCTGTTTGCTGTTTGACCTATCAATTCCTGTCAATAAAGTATAATAGGGTAAATCCTGTATAGTGCATACACTTGTAGCTGTTATGTATCTTTGTAAGTCATTGTAAGTTGTATACGCACAAATGGTGACTGTCCTGCGAACAAAAGGTGAAGGTGGGGAGAGTCCGGTAGCAACACCCGGCAGCCATCCCATGGATGTAGGTGTATCCTCGGCCGTTATACTCGGCAGCCAGCCCCGAAGATACTCGGCAGCCAGCCACAGCCGCGAAGTAAGTCTCTCAGCGGTGTTGAGTAACATTACAACAAACCCTTTTCCCCCCGGTGCTGAAAACATCCAAAAAGTGACACTGAAGTGAAATATATTGTGATATTGTGGTGGAAAACTGCAGCTAATTTATCAGAATGACATGAATAAACATTACTAAACGTAACATGGATAAAACTGTAATGGATAAACCCATCTGTGAACAGATATATTTTAATCGGCAATTGTGTTAAACAATGAAAACTACAACACCCATAATGCCACTTCACAACGTCATCAAAAGTCTGTGTTTACATCCATAGTTTTGATTGAGAGACCCCTAGCGTATATATAAAATGTAATATGTACAATTAGATATTGTATGTTAAAGGGGCCTCAGGCAGAAATGAGATCACCCTGTGCAAACTAGGGATTACCTTCCCATTGCCACGGGCCAGATTAAGCTGAGGCAAGCAGGAGGAAGGCAGCGAAATGCGTTTTGGCCTAGTTTGGCCCTGGCTGTCCTCCGTATCACACCACCCTCAGCTCAACAGACGCTGCGCTCTCATACCACACCCACACACCCCTTCCTCCACCACTCTCTCTCTCTCTCTCTGTCGCTCTCTCTCTCTTTTTGGAAACCCTCCCCCTACCTAAACACCCTGCACTCATCTTCTCCTTCACTAAAGAGCCACTCACACACACTGGCTTAGTGACACACAATCCACATACACATGTAGGCACACATATGCAAAAAGACACTTACACGGTTGATATTTGCACATTTAAACAAATAACACACACCAACACTAGATGAGATTGCTACCAGTTTGATTTGACTATCAAAGTGAGAGTGAAGGCAGATCCTGTGGATCTCAATCTGGGGGATAAGGGCCACAAGACGATCTTTTCAGGGTCATGATGTAATTTATGGGTGGGAAAGGCAGAGAAAAACACATTAATGTTACTTCTTTTTTTGTGATTAATACTAATAATGTGAAATCATTGGACCTGATGGGGGAAAACACTTTTGTTAAATTTTTCACCACTGTGCATGTGCATCCTGCCATGGGGCTTTTGTGGGCACTGCTTAAGTTTTTAAAGGATATGAGTCAAAAAGGCTGGCAACCACAAGGCTAAAGGCTACATATTACTGCTTCCTGGTGAAAGCCCACTTTCTCCACATTGTTGATTTTTGAAGGTTAAGAAATTGTTCTCCTTTTAAAGCAATTCTGAAATTCAATTTAAGAAGTACTTTGAGGCTTCTTGGAGGGTTTTCTATAGTAAACCCATCAATATTTGAGGTTTTCATCTGAAAGGAGCAGGACAAGTAACGCAAACCAAACAAGGACAACATTGTACATTACACGGAAGGTTGATCTATAAGAGAACTTCTTGAGCACGTGATATGCAGACAGACCTGGTTCAGCACTTTAGTCTGAGCCATTACTGCCCAGCATCCACAATATGAGGAAGAGGGTGCACTGAATGCTGAAACAGCAATACGCCACTTAGGAGGAAAGCTGCCATGTGGATCTGAGAGCATCCAGACTGGCTGATATTTTAAGATTATATACCCATACAGATCCACACACATACATATACTGACCTGGACACTTTCAAAACAATAATCAAAACACACCTCTTCAGATTAGCTTTCGACATACAATAGTCTTACATTTCTCACCTGAAAGTTACTGGTTTTATTGTTTTTAATTGCTTTTAATATGCTTGTTTTATGTGTTGGTTTTATTGCTTATCTGTTTTTAATGTGCTATATGTCCTGGTTTTACTCTAAAGTGTCTTTGAGTACCATGTAAAGTGCTATATACATAAAAAAAATATTATTATATGTAATCTTAAAATCACTTTCTTGAAATATGATTAAAATCAGAATAAAAGCACTTGTAAGACATGTAACTAGAGGAATGTGTCTTGGTGAGCTACATGCAAGTATATTTCCCTCACAACTCCTAGCACTTGATGTGAGTGCACAATGACAGGCATTTATTACACAGCAGGCAACAATCAACATTTATTCTGTCAAATTGTGCAGTCATGCAGGGTATCTTTAATTTGCAGGTTTTCAAAATGTTCAAAATCCCTCAGACTCTCTCCTCCCATCTTGTTACAATTTCTAATTTGATACCATCTAAAAGTTGTTTGAATGACAAAAAAGCAACATGTCATACTTAAGAGTCATACAGTTACAAGTCATTATTACTCTGGTGGGCATAGGCCTTGTTTTATGTTAAGGAGAGGAGCTACCATCATTGAATACTAAAACATCATTGGTTGTTTTCCGCAAAAGGGTGGGGCAACTCCACCACCATCCTTTAATTAAATATTGAGGAGGGAAAAAGAATAGGTTTACAGGCTGTGTGGGGCTGCACTATGGTGATTAAAATGAATAATTTATATTGAGGAGCAGCAGGGTGCTGACAGGTTAAAGGTGTCATGAATCTCCCCATTGGGCCCTTTTCAGCGTTGATGTGTATATATTCTCCGCCAAACAATTCATTTGGTTTTAAACAACTTTGGGCCTTTATTCTAAGTGGTTGCTTGGTTATTAAATATACAACACCTGCAACCCTGTTAGAGCAATTTTTAATATTAATGCACCAACCAAAATACCAACTGTTACTGGTTGTTCGTCACTTAGCAACCATGCAGTGCAGTTGCTGCTGAAGACCTATACTCTTTGGCGGAGGAATACATAATTAAACGTTGTCTTATGCTCCATTAAAACTTAGCCTTGTTGTAATCTACTGTCATGATCCATTAAAAAAATCTTCACTGAGCATTTACACTGTTTCTTACATGACACATTACATAAAAGCAATAACCCTCCGCTATTGTCCCTTACAACGCCTCTAATCTGGTCTGTATCACTACTGTCAAACACAGCTCGAAAGGGATTATATATTGTAGAAAAATGTCCACGCGCATAGCCTATTAAAGACGACTAGGGGTCAACGACTGTGTCTCTGAAACGTTTCGATGCCCCTAAAACCGCTCTATAAACTGGGGCTGTGTCGGTTAGAACGGAGCATTCTAGCTCTCTACCTTGCCGGTAGGCCGCAGGATTTCAGCACCCATATCGCCTGGACAGCTCCGTCCAATCAGGGGCGGAATTTCAAGCGCGTCATCCTTCCTCATCCTCCTCATCCTCCCTCCCCTCCTTCACTGAGGCATGGCGGAGGACATCACAGACAAAATGCTGAGTTTCACAACCGGCTTCCTGGCCAACTTACATGTTTAGTATGAAATAAAAATAGCCTCTGTGAGGTTGTGAAGATGTTTTTTACAGTCTCGTTTAGGTGGAAACAAATTAACACCAGAAAGTTGTTAAAGACGTGTGTCCGGGTTTCTACGCACGACCTTAGCAGTTGGCCGGCCTCAAATGCACACGTTGGCTTATGAGAACAGCTCTTTCTTTAAATATTGGAAAAGAAATACCTGATCTGCAGAATGACCCGCATGCATTTAATCGCATGCAGCTTGTCCATCACCCTGTAACCTACCTAGTTAAGATAAAGGCAATCTGAAAGCATCCCTCCATGTTTCTCTAATACCCCTGGAGTTTAAATCCAAACACTGTGGTTGAAGCTAAAGCCTGCTAAAAATGAGACGTAACACGTTTGCATTAAGGTTTGGTTCATACACGTGTAGTCTAAGAAAAACAAAATGTCACCGGCGTAATTACCGTGCAGGCAACGCGCCAACTGCAGCAATACATTATGATTAAACACACGACGCGGTAGATTCTGCAAAAAGAAAGGCCTTGATGAATGAAAAAGCCGGCAGTGAATGACACACAATGCGCCTCGGCCCCTGCGAGACAGGTGCATCGGCTATTATAGCTCCCAACCCAGCGATACCGAATCAAAACAAATGAATGAAAAACACAAACACATATTCAAAACTCACCTAATATAATCCAGAGCGACCCAGAGACCAAAACGAATGCGAGCATGTCTTTCTCATTGAGTCAGCTGTACCGGTGCAGGAGAGGCTCAAAACTGCAGCATCGACTGCAGCTGCAGCAAGTCGCCGACAATCTGGGAGATTAAGGAGGGGGGGGGGGGGGCGACACTATATCTGAGACAGACCACAGTGGGGGAGCTGGGCAGGAGAATGCGATGTCCAGCAGGGTGTAATTAATTGAAGAAACAAACCCCGTCCTATTGAAGCATCCTTCCTCCTAGTGGATTTTCCACCTTCACCTAGTTGGCTGCTGCGCAATGGCAGACTCCCCTGCTGAAAGAAAAGGGCTTATAGGTCGGACGGAAGATGCGACGCCAAGGTTACTGGGGATAACATGTCTATTCTGGATGCACACGTATAAACCGAGTCTTCATTTAATTCTTATATTTGTAAAAACGATTATGAAATTCTTGTAAGTCGTTTCTAAAAGCCATGCGATGCATTTGGGCATTTCAATTCCCTTAAAAGAAATCTGCTAAATGTGCTTGTTAGTAAAGCCTGTATACGAGTGGGCTTTTTTCATAGGCCTATACTTTTTTTTTAAACGTTATGAATATTGTTCTATTTGAATATAAGCTGTGTTTTTTTGGTCCATGGCTCATCACACCATGCAGCCTCCCTGCAGCGTTGACACAGAGTAACTTCGCATCAGGATCACGTGGTACAATAAGACACTCCCAGTGAACTAAAGTAACCTTGAGACACCGTGACAGAGGCGGTGAGTGACAGCAGAGACGAGACAGAGAGAGGACAGAAAAAAACAGAATTATGTAAAAAATATTTTTTTAAATATGCCTATATATTTAGTTTATCTTGCGCATTGGGGAGATTCCAGTTATTTCATGGATCCAGGATACTATGCATCCTGATAAAGTTTCCTTGGCCTTTGGAATTAAAATAGCCCCACATCATCACATACCCTTCACCATACCTAGAGATTGGCATGGTTTTATTTCAGTTAGCCTAATAGCTGGTTTGATTTGCATTGAGAGATGATTTTATGGAAAGTACCCCATGCCAATCTCTAGGTATGGTGAAGGGTATGTGATGATGTGGGGCTATTTTAATTCCAAAGGCCAAGGGAACTTTATCAGGATGCATAGTATCCTGGATCCATGAAATAACTGGCCTTTAAAAATAAAAATCTGCCTGCCTCTATGGGAATTTAACATAGGGGTGTACTTACTTATGCCCCCTGTATTTTAAGGAAGAACATTTATTTATTTACGATACATTATTCATTCACAAAGAAAATTGGTGTCCTTAAAGATTGGATGTTTCCTAATTTTTTTAATTAAGGCATTAAGATCAATTTGCAAAAGATGATTTTTTTATTCCTCTTTTTAGTCAACTTTAGCATGGGTGTCCTAATCTTTTCACATGACTGTATATATATATATATATATATATATATGTATATATATATATCAAAAGCATGCAATAAGGGGCGACCGCTAGCTCACCCAGTAGAGTCCTTGGCAGTGGGCTGGATTCGAATGCAACCCGGGGCCCCTGCTGCATGTCGTCTCCACTTTCGAGTCTTCAAGCTGTCAATTAAAGGCTGTAAGAAGCCCCAAAAAAGAATCTTAAAAAAAAGACACATCTATCTAATGTGTCCTAGCTATTAATTCACTGACTAAGTCTGTGAGTTTATTTGATGTAAAACTCCTTTACAAGTATCTCCAGTAGTGGATGGAGTGCTTACTGTCTTATTGTGCTGCTGTCGTGACTCCATTAAGTGTGTCACTCGTTAGGACCTTTAATCTGTCACTCACAGCAGTGCCACCCGCCACCTTCTTTTTCTTCTCTCTGATCCCATTGTAGAGAAAACACACAAAACAGAGAAAAGCATGATCTGGTGTACTGAGTCAAATAGTCAAGCTGTTCATTGATTGAGGAGGAGGAAGGAAAATGGTCAAAAACAATGAACAATTATCTCAATGTAGTTTGTACATCTTAACTAAGTTACCTGTGATCTGCCAGCAGGACTCAAAGATAATGAATGACATTAAGGTGTGGGCAGGTTACTTTATTTATTTTGCAATGTGATCGAAGTACACACCAAAGAAACAAAAACCCGCTCGGTATTCAAAATATAACACAACAATTCTTAAATGTTATCATATTACCACATAAATGGGAGGTTTAGGTTAAGGTCAAGGGTCACAAGGGAAACAATAAATGACAGACAAAAAATAACAGAGATTAACTTTCCCTTCTCTCACAGGATGGGGATACTGTACATTGGGGATTCTTTATGTTTCAAGGTCAGAGTGTAATTTTCCTACATAAAGCATGGCTAACAGTCCTTAGTCCTAGTATTATTCTTACATTTTATCAGCAAGTAAGTGAAATATCCTAGGTTTTAGTTTGACTTACAGTATGTGCATGTATAAATGTATGTTTTGATAACAAGAAGAGTGAGTGAAAGGTTTTGATAAAAGGAAGAATGAGTACAATTTCACAACTGCATCACTCTATTGATGTTTCAGTACAACAAAACTAAGTCTGAACCGAAGATTATATTTCAGGATTTTTTGAGGAATAGCTGAAAACAGGAAAATGGGGAGCAAAGAGCTGCAGGTCGGAATTGAACCCAGTAAGGACTAAGCCTTGGTATAGGGGGACATGCTCACCCAGGTGGGCTACCAGGACCTTAGCCTACTACTACTGTAGCCTAGCATGGCTAAAACTACTTCCTGTCTTTTTCTAACCACCTTACCTCAATAGAAGACATCATGAGGTCAAGGAAAGATGTGAAGGAGAATTCATAATTTAGGAAAAGACAACCACAATGCTGTAAGAGAATCCAACTGTGCTTACACTAGGCTACGTAATTATGTGAGCCGTGGTGAAACTATGTTTTGAAGGACCACAAAAAGCACATCTTATACTTCACCCTGTGTGTTCTTACCTTGTTGTTTCATGAAGGCAATAAAAAAGTGAAAAAATATAACTTTATTACCAAGGTTGGAATTGAAATAAAAGAAGGAATAGAGGCTATCAGTCCCAAAAGTGATACGAAATGGTTGTCACATTGAGAATGGTTGCTAATACTAACCCCCCTCTCCACTGATATTTATCGACATGAATCCCAATATGATTGTTTGTAAAAAAACAAAAAAACATAGGCATTTTGTTTGTTTTCGTGAACGGCTGAGTTCTGGGTATCTTTAAATGTTGCGGCCGCAAAGAATTGTGGGATGGCATTATCTTCTTTCAGGATGGTCCAGTACCCTATGCTAAAGGAGATAAGAAAGGAAGCATTAAAGCCTTTCCTTGGCAGAATTTGAACAGCCTAGCAAGGGAAATCCAAGCAAATAAATAAACTTGAGTGGGTTAGTCAGAGGTCTTTTAAGATGTGCAGATAAATGGAATTGTAAAATCAGCCAAGATAAACAGGTTTCCACTTTTGCTAAGAGGATAAATAACCTGAAAAAATATGTGTGCAAATACCTTTGCAAGGCAAGAAATTAAAATTAAAGTATGATGTTGGTATGACAATAAATGGGAATTGAAATTTATAGATTGTACAAAAACATGTCTGTCAGCCTCCATTATCTTTATCTTCCCATATATTTTACAGCACTAAAGATAAGAAGCAGCCATCAGAAGCATGACATCACTTTGACCCAGTGACTGTATGTTCAGAGGGTATTTCCTGCCGCCTCCTTCTTTCTGCTTTAACACAGGGTTTAATTAGTAACCATGTTTATAGGACTAAAGTACCAACAATATAATAATGCTCCACTGAAATGGTATACCTCACCACAATGTAGCCTTAGTTTCATGGGTACTGAACATTTGATGGACAGTCCGTGTTTTATTACAGGAGGTTAGAGAGATTAACCTCTTAGACGAGTTGAAGGAATGACAGACGGGGGCACAGGTGACAGTTAAGGCAGAGATAAATACCAAAGTGTGAAAGTGGGAAGATAAAAACAGGTGAGGGAACAAGAGAGAGGCTGAAGCTGGGAGGCCAACACTTTTTCTCTTACTTTCCTTGCTTCCTCCAGATCTTAGGTTGTTCTTTAACCATTTTATCCTGCCTCCCTTTTGTAATTTCCTAATTTCACTTGATTTTGTGCTGGTCTTATTCTGTCATAAAACACCCTAAAGATACAATTTTGAGGTACTTGTACTTTACTTGAGTATTGAGTATTACTAATTTCAAACCATTTCCTTTTTCCTTTTTACAATGGCATATTGTTACGTTTACATACAAAGGATATTACCTGCTAATGGTTACTTTTATGAGGAGAAACAACAACATCTCAGATAATACCAGTGTGCTCTTGATGAACTCGCAAAGGATGGTGCATGTTGTGTTGTGGCTCCAACAGACAGTACACATATTGGACTGATGGTGGTGCTATACTTTAAAACCACTCAGGCTAAATTCTGCACCAGCAGTCCAGTTGGGTGAAACCTACAGAGATTATGTAATTTGTGTCTAATTGGCGTGAGGGATGTTTTTGTCATTAATGGAAACTCCAAATGTCACATCTGTGAATCTTCTAAAATCTGTTGCAATAATATATTTTTATTACTCTTTTTACCTCTTGGGTCTACCTCTTCTTGACTTTGCCCTTCCTTTTCTCCCTCCCTTTTTCCACTAGAGTTACAAACTCAAAGAAGCTTGGGGAAAAGCTCAAAAGTTCAGGATTATGGAATTTTAAATTGTGCATTTGATCACATTTTGTTTTTGCAAATCAGTAATGCTTTATTTTACGGATCCATAATTTTCATTAAGTTTCCTTGGAGTTAACTGGTTTGAGCTACATATTTGCTATTAATTACAGAGAAAATGGAGACAGTACACCTTTCTTTCAAGGAAAATCCTTTTTTAAATCAAAATTAGAGCCAAATTACATTTTATTTCCAGGAAATGATCGCAAACCCTTAAAATAAAACATTACCTTTTCACTTTACCAATAGCTGCGTGACATGGGGTGGGTCATTGTAGGTGCTTTGGCAGGTGTGGAGAATATTTCTTAAATGAGAAAAGAAGAAGAAAACACCCACTGAAGCAGGAGACAAACAACCAAATGACAGTCAAACAAAACAGAAAATAACCTGTGGGGTTTGAATTAAAAACATATAGCAAATATGCAACACAAATGTGTCTCGATTCAACAAAATTGCCCTTAGAAAAACACAAAATTCTCCTAAAACTTTGATCAAACAGAGTAAAATATGAAAAAAGTATATTCTACCTATGCTGTTTAAGCCTGCATGAGGTCGCAGTGTAATTGCAGGCTAACTAACGAAGGCTTTGACTTGATCCAGTGTCGGTGAGCTGTTTAAGCAGATGGTCCGGAGAGAGATTTGATGCTGATGATCCCAAAGCCTGAAATTACTGTCTTATCCTTGCAGGTGGCCTAAATAATCAGAATCCCCCTCTTTTTATGCTCAAGGTGCAATAAATGCACAGAAATGTGTCACTGTTACTAAATATATTTTAGTAGAAAGACAGTAGAACATAGTATGTTTACAGATCTAAATGTTTTACTGTTGATAGAAATGAGAATGTATTCAATAAAAAAAAAAAAAAAAAAAAAAAATATATATATATATATATATATATATAAATTGTATGGTTCACTATGGGGGGAGGGGTGGGTGGGGAGGTACCTGCAGGTCGGGAACCACACAAAAAAAACTTTTAAATAATTCGTTTTGTAATAATTCAATTTGTGATAATCATTTGCTATAAACACAACATAAAATATGTTTTGCCTCGGCCACTCCAGTGAATTCCTAAAATTCACCTGTTTCTCTCCACACTGCTATCGTTCATCAACAGCTAGTTGACAATAACAATCGGTGGGAAAATTGGGATGATTTTCCCCTACGAATCCAGATTTCTGCCTTCATTGGGAAATCCCACAGACTGACTGCCGGTGAAAAACTCCGCAGGAAAACTCCCTGTTATTCCCTTCCAGTCGTGCGCGGGCTCGAGCCTGCTAATCACACGCAAGCAGCCGGCGCGAGCACGCAAACACACTACGCGGGAAGCCCCTAGATGGACAGCAACGGTAGCGCTCACAGCACCGGTGTGGGGGTTCCCAAATTCCCAAAGCGAGCTATGTGTGCAGTACACTGATGCTGTAATAAAACAAGAGCTTCCGCATTTAGGCTATTTTCAGCAAAAAGTGAGAAAACCGAGCACCGGAATTCAAAATCCTATCTAAACATATACATTCTTTGAATATAGATCGTGTCCTTTTATCATTTACTCTTTTGCAGTTTTGTGCATGCATTAATTCATTGTGAAACATTTAATCAGCTCTTTGTGAGTTATTATCACATTATGGCTATAGCCTATGAATGATAACGACTGTAAAGGCTCTGCCGCCTGCCTAACTGATCCCACACAGCTGCTGCTTCCTCGTAGTTCACTACTGCTCCTTTCTACGTTGTGACATTGGCCGTTTCAGATCAACACTACTGCATGGCCCACATTCAACAGTGTACAACACTGCCAATGCTGGTGACTGTAATTACTACATCATTTCTTGTAAATGCCTGACTTCTCAGCTGGGTTGCTGTTTATACTAAAGGGCTGGTCCAATGCATGTTTATCATGCCGGACTTGGGTTGACCTTGGCATCTGGAGGATGAATGCTCCTGTTTGCGTGCGTGTGTGTGTAGGTGGTTTAACAGACTATAAGTTTATATGATTATTCTTATTTTAATAAGGTGCACTTTGCAGACTTTGCATCTCCAAACTACATATTTATATGAAAGATTATCACTAAGCTATAACTAGCCTAATACTAAAAATGTAAAGTATTATTATTAATATAGTTATAACTATGGACTGTAGGCCAATATGACATATTAACATATAATAATAAAACCATAGCCATGTCTTAATGTAGCCTATTAATGCATCCTTAAAAATAAAGTATACAATGTGTGACTGGCAATACCTGCAAACATTAAAACGTTGCAAAGTCTGAAGAACTGTCACGTGCTAAATATAAAGTTGGCTCATTCAGGTGCGAGGGTCGGTGCAGTCTACGTGCTGCAAGACAGTGTAAATCAGCCCGTGTTGTTATTAACTTCCTTCTAGCATCCAACGTGATTTCTCGGAAACAGGTCTACTGCCTAAAGAGACTGGCAGCAGCGCATGCGCCCAAGTGCTGTAAAAAATATCCAACTCAACCTAACTTAATTTATATACTTGATCCTGTAGGGTCTTCAACGAGTTTTTTTTTCTTCGGTACGGGGGACTGATCTGTAAATATGCAGAGATGAGATCAGTTGTTTACAGTGTAAGTCACTTTGGTTGACATATGTTTATTTTGCTGTTTGAAGAATGAGTGGCTTGTTGTTAACTGCATTGATCTGTTTTTTCTACCTCTATTCGCGATATGCACACGTCATTTCACAAATAAACTAACATGCACGAAGCTACAATAGTGTAAACATGTTAAGTAATAATTCCATAAACAACATTTTCAACCGCTCTTTGATAAACAGAATTCTTAGTCGATATGATTAATATTTTTTTGTTTCGGGATGGACATTTTTTACAGTGTGCATGCCTTCTCTGCAGCCGGGGAAAACCCTTTACACCCTATAAAAATGAGCGTCTCCTCCTGTGAGCAGCCAGTGTTCGCTAGTGGATTCATAAAGACAAGGAGAAGCTTCTCTGAAACAAACTTCAACCAATCGGACTATACACTTGTGAATTTTCCTCTTACGGACCATAGAACAAGCAAAGTCTGTAAGTGATTTGATTAATTTATCACTTTGATTCATTTATCACTTCTATTTCATTTATCACTTCTATTTCATTTATCACTTCTATTTGCATGGATTGACTCAGATTTAAACATTTTATTGATTTTCAGAATAGTATACCTTGAATACATATACAGAAAGACAAGCGTTGTTAATATTCCTAAATTAACTAATGTCGTGATTGCTATTAATTTTTCGGATGGCAAAGTTTGCGTAATTCTTGCAAGCCATGCGTTCAGAAAGACTCTTATTTATTGACAGGAGTTGACTGTGTATGTCGGCTATCGTATGCATGCAGCAGTGCACGAGGAGGTGGGTGCTGTTTCCGTGCAAAGTGTGTTTTTTTGGCGCGCGTCTCCAAATGTCTCCTGCTTGGATAAAAGTTGCACGACTTTTTTTTTTTTTTTTTTTTTACTTGTGGACGGCAAAATGAGTCCACGTGGATTGTAACTTTTAAATGCAAAAGCCATGAAACTACAACCAGGAAATTCATTTCCGTATATTGTGACTTTAATAAGTAGCGGCTTCGATGCAAAAACGCCCCCTGTTCGCTTGAATGCCCTGACCGTGAACCCATCTGCGTCGTGCGCGGCCAGCAGGCAGTAGTAGGCTAAATCTAAACTGAGGCAGATCGGGGGAGTTGATTTCCTCTCACTGATGCACACTGCATTCCTCACTTATCTAATTACTCCTTTACTCTGTTGCATATTTTAGGCAAACATGCCCGTGCAAAGGCTGAGGATGAGGCCATGGCTGGAGAAGCAGATCGAGTCCAATTCCGTCTCGGGTCTGACTTGGGTGGACAAGGTGAGAGATTTATTTCCTCCTGAAACAAATTGAATGGGTTCATATAAATGGTTATTTACTGAAAGCTGTAGTCAGTATATTGAAATGAGGACAGAAACAGACATTCTGAAATGTATTTGTTGTAGAGTCGGAGCTTCAACATTGCTGATCAAGGAAGTGAGCTGCAAGGCTTCACGTGTTCTTTTTGTGTTTGTTCCCTAGCTGACCACAACATATTTGCATGTTACTCTTAGAATCATTAATTGGGATGGATTTTAATAAATAAATAAAGTGAGAGACAGATAATTAAAATGAAAACATTTGGTAACTATGGCAGCCTTTTAAACCAAACACCTCCTGGCATCCAAAAACAGGTGAAAATAGACACCAAGAGTTAGTTGTTGTCCAAGTTTGGTCTCTGTCCCACAACTATTACAGCATTCTATCACTACTTTATCTGTGAGTGGGAAATGGGCCAAACGTACCAAAAAGAGAAATTAAAAATGTATCTTCCTAACATGACATGCTGTGGTTTGACAAAGCTTGTTTGGTGTTTTTTTTCTACTACTGTGCTATGCAAATATTTTTATATCTTTTACATAAATTAAGGCCATGCAATGGAAAACAGCCTATGAGTTAGATACTTAGTTTGAATGGCAGCCTCTTGCAATATTTGAAAATGTGTGTTTATATTTGAGTTTATTCTATGTAAACCCTCCATCTTAGTATTTTCTTTTGTATTTTCAAGGATAAGAAAATGTTCGCAGTCCCCTGGAAGCATGCAGCTCGACACGGCTGGGAGCTGGACAAGGATGCATGTCTGTTCAAACAATGGGCCATCCACACAGGTGAGCAAGTGTGAATACATATGCAAACTCTGCACATAATAACAACTGTTGTATGAAAAAGGAATGAGACTAAACTAAATGTAAAAATCTGCAGGGAAATATGTTGAAGGTCAGACCTGTGACCCAAAGACATGGAAAGCCAACTTCCGCTGTGCAATGAACTCACTGCCTGACATCGAGGAGGTGAAAGACAAGAGCATCAACAAAGGCCACCAAGCTGTGCGCGTCTTCAGGATGCTGCCTGCCAGCCCAAAATCGAGAGGTGAGAAAACTGACAGGAAGTGAGCGAGCAGTTAAATACAATCTGCAGCGTCTGCTGGCTGCTGATTTTTTTTCTTCTTTTTCTTATTTAATCATGAAGTCAGTTTGTATTACAATAACACAGTGAGCTGTTTAAGTGACCAAAATGTCTTTCTTTCATCTGCACAGATAAACGAAGCAAAGCAAAGGAAACAAAGTCAAGGAAGAAGGTAAATACTGTAAATATCCTATGGCCATTCTACTTTTATGTTGACTTTAGTGGTATTTGCCTCTGTTGGGTATTTTGTGTTTACTTACATTGTCAGAGGTCTATGTAAATTAAAATATATATTAATAATATTAATAAATATTATAAAATAATGTTATTTTAATGGCATTGGTGCAGCAGCGAGACATAGAGCTGCAGAAAAAGGCTTTTTTTTTCTCATGGAATTTTCGAAATCTCACTGAATGTGACTTTACCTGTCTCTGCAGCGCTCAGTGTGTAAGGTGGAGGAAGACACGGACTGCAATGATACTCAGTCTCCCATGAATGAGTCAATGACAGAAGAAACTCTGTCCACTCAGGAGAACACAGTCGACAGCACAGTGCACACTGAGGAGAAAGGTGAGGAACGATTTATGCATAGTTGAAGAATTAACTTCATAACACTGTTAATTTTCAGTGGCATTCATTCAAAACTGTCAAATGAGTAAATACATACATAAACACAAAAGCAGGAGCAACAAGTGTATTTAATGCTATTGTTTTCCATCTTTGCAGATTCATTTGTGTCTCCATCTGAGGTTCCGGAATGGTCTTTGTCAGTTGAAATCGGCCCTGGAAGCTTTCCATGCGATATCTATCAGAGATTTGAGGTTTCACCTGAGCACAACTCCGGTAAGACAACAACATATATGGCATACTTGCCAATACATAGTTTAGCATTAACTTTAGTGAAACTAAGCAAATTCAAACAGATCACTCAGCCATACTTATGACCCCTCTCTTTTCTCTCCCTCTCTCTTTGCTGTGATCTTCCAGATTACGACTATGCAGACGACATTATCCAGGTAAGCATGGCCTTCAGTTCCTACTCTTAAAAACATGCATTTTTCATTGACAGGAATACCCATGTTTGTCTTATTCTGCCTGTTTGGCTTGTGTATAAATACCCAAAACAATACGATAAGACTGTTTGGTGTGGGGAAACTTAAGTTGCTCAAAAATATTATAGCCATACTCAGTCCAGTGTTGCTCTTTCAGATTTGCCAGCAACTGGAGAAAGACTCAAACTGGATGACAAACAGTTTAGACGACAGGGGGTTCCTGAGCAATGAAGCATGCACCAGTCCAGGGAGCCAGTGGAGTGAATCTTCTTCAGGTAAATGTTACTAACAGATGGACAACTGTCTCTAAATTCATCTGCAACATAATGCCATAAGAAAAATCTAGATGTAAATATGTGTTATTATAAGAGTTTGTTTAGGTGAAATACACTTGTTAGTATTTCTAACACATTATTAAACAATTCTGCATGTAGAAAGCAGGATGTTGCCTTTATAGCAGTATGCATTCCAAAATGTTACACCTAAAGTTTAATGAACCTAGTAAAAAGACTGTTCTTTTAAAAAACTTTCCTTTTAAAGTTTCAAGCAATTAATTGCTATTAAAAGGGTACTCCAGCGATATTGCACACAAGAGACAGATATACAGCAGCAGAGTCTGAGATATCCTGACTGTTAGTCCCTTTTAAGGGGTCAAAACACTGGATCCTACATTTCCCTTAGTGCAACTTAATAGCCTCTTTTGTTAGACCCTCTCTCCCTGGTAAATACCCAAGTCCACGGGTCAAGTACACAATCTCAAACCCAACCTGAGACGACAGGGATGACAAATGTCACTCTCTGAAATGTTTAGTATTAATAATGTAGAGTAATATGTTCTTCTGCACTGTCCTGACATTGTATTTTCTGTTTGCTTTACAGCCGATGACCTAGACGACTTGCCGCAGTACACAACTTTGGGCTCAGACTTCATAAATCCCACAGACACAGTGTGGAACAGCTTCTGTCAACAGATACCAAGGCACTCAGATTTTTAGGACAGGATAGCATTTTGACACTTGGACTTTTATAAGCTCATCCTGCCCACAATATCCCATTCTGAGCCTCTTTTCTCAATTGAATCACCCATCACCATCATCCTCCCTCCAGACCGTGATGAGCGGAGTCCACACTTTAAGCTATAACGCTTAACGCTATATTGATGCTCGGTAGCAGTTCAGAGAGCTTTCCTCATCTCCCTCAACCTTCCTGTGAAGTCATGAAGTGCACTGCTGTGCTAGATAAACTCACACACTGTTAATCTTCTATGTTATTGGCTGGTTCAAGGCATTTTGGTGCTCAGTTTTTTGTGACAATGAGTTATATTAGCACAGCAATTGTTTTGTTCAGGCAGGACATGTACATAATCATACCCAACCATAAATACATACGAGGTAGCCAATACTTACCTCAAAGTGCAGATACTTATTGACATAATATCAATTTTTCCGTTAAGTAAATTTTAGGTTAAGGGATAAGAATGCATTGTAACAAAACTATTACCTTCTGGTGAAAGCTCTACTTCATAGTCTTACAGCTCTTTTGCTTAAAGCAGTTGTAAACAAGTTATGTATATAGTTCCTTTTGTTTGTGTGTTTTTTTTAAAATAAAAAAATCTAAATACGAATGGAAATGCCTCTTTATTATGAAAGGCTTTACGTTTTTTGTGTGAATAGATGGATGCTCTGCTGTAGTGATCAGTGATCAATAACTTCGACCACATGTTGAAGCAAACACATTTCCCTCTGGTGGCAATTTAAGGGTCTCATTGTAAGAAGTTAAATTATCTTGGCCCAAAACATCACAATATAGTGAATCTATGTCTTAAAAAGCTCAAAAATGTATTGAAAAAAATCACACATCTCCTTTTAATATTCTATTTTCTTTTGAAAAAATAGCATACAGTTTAAACTGGGTTAAGCATTTTGGCTGAATTAAAACAAACCATTACTGATTATTTCAACAAAGTGTAGTGTAAGACCACAAAAGACTATCATTACGTAAAAAAAAAAAAAAAAAAAGAGTTGTTCTGCATCTGACCAGATACTGCAATAAATAATATTATTGAATAACAAGTGGTATTTCATTAAGTAGATAAAAGTTAATGCATCAATTATTTTTCCTTCCCCATCTGGGGTTCCCCTTTAATCCCCACATGTTTTGAGGAAATAATCGTCATTGAAAAAGTCAAAAAAAAAAGTCGTTGAGCAACACACTTTAGCCATGCATGTTGACTTTTCTTACAATCGGTTTGAATGGCAATAAATAACATAAAAAAGGAAAAGGGTGTGAGAAACCAACCCCAGATTAAAAAAAAGACTACATATGTTTGACAGTTGCCATTTTCCTCACAATAAACCACTGGCAGAACACACTGAACAGCAATGAGATTCTTTTCATTCATCACATGGATCTTTTCAGGTTTGTCCAGGTGTTCGCTGATGACTGTAAGCTGCAAAGTAGACTTGTTAATCCACTTGAAAGATGAAAATGTGACAATGGCAAAGAGATGATAGCTGATAATGTTCTCTGGAAGGTGTCTGTAATTGGTACTGCAGCTCTTTGTTTAAAACATAGACTTGTATTGTTCCTGCTTCAGGTCGATTGAGTTCATTGCCAGTGGACAAACCGGTTATTCCTCCTCATTTACAACCTATATTTCTTTCATCAGCGTGATTATTACTTTAGGACTTTAGTAACTTCAGTACAAATGCAAAGTACTTTACATGAGTTGTTCTATTGTATGATACTTTATACAGTACTTAAACCAAACTACAACAGTAAAATGCTGCTTAGCCTACATATTTATGCATTACTAATAGTCACAGAAATAAAATGGATAGAAAGGACATTGAACTGTTTTCCATGGTCATTTGATTGATTTAGTACAAAACTAAATGTGATTGTCGATAGTCATGGTGACAACATGCATCAGTGTGTCGAAGAGTGGGCCAATGCAGCTCTCTCTGGAGTTGCGGGAGTGAGGAGAAGAGATAGTTAGACCCAGCGGCAGTGGGTCAGTGATTAACTGCTGGATAGTTAGCTAGGTTGCTAACTCCGCCATGCCCCCATGCCACACCACTGAAGACGAAGACGAGCTGAACAAAGCTGTCACTCATCTGGCGATGTGCTTTTGTTTGGATGAAGCATTAGGTTGTAAATTTGACTCGTTTAGTGGCTGGCTTTCTCTGCCTCGTAAAGTAACTACTCCACTGCTCGTTTGTACGTTACTGCAAAACTGCAGCTCTGCGTCTTGCCACAAGCCGATATATACGAAGTTTACACACAAGATATAAAAATATTAGGGCTGTCAAACGATCATTTTTTTTTAATTGCGATTAATCGCTGAATTTCTATAGTTAATCGCGATTAATCACATGTTTTAACACATGATTAAAATTCTATTATTTTGCATTTCAGAACAGTTTTTAAGTACATATTAACAATGGAAAGCAATTATTACCAGTGTATCTTGACTGGGAATGAAATGAATGCAAGGAAAGTTACTTTATGAACTTGACTTTAAGATTTGTATTTGTTTATTATTTATTTACTGTAAACAAAAGAAAAATGTGTGAATCTGTCATTATTGCACAATTCCTCCAAGTACCTAACTAAAAAACAAAAAATCCCTATCCTTACCAGAATCAATATAGTGTGCAGTAACTTCTAAATAATGTTGATTAATCACTGATGTCCAGTGATCACCGGTTAATGAGACAGCGTTTGCACTTTGCAGCAGTTCCAGTTGGGCTGCTTTCTCCGGGTCGTACAGGCTGTGTATGCGTGAAACTACTGTCCCCCTCGACGGCAATGTATAAGACGGGTCAGAACATGCCAACCGTAGTACGTCTTTAAGACCCGAGACTTCTACGATGCTGACAGGTCTGCAGCTGGTTGCCACCCATTTCGCAAGAGCTCTAGTAATATATTTGGATTTGGTTTCATCCACAGGTCGGCGAGTAGCACTCTCCAAAATAGTGCTTTGCCTGAGCCCACTAGCATCAACCTGAGTCACGTTAATTAGCTCGTAGGTGGTAGCTCAAGCTTGACGTGCTTCGGTGATATTTTAATTCGGCTGTACACAATGTGCATGTGGCTTTCGACTTGTCTAATGAGCTGTCCAGGAGTTTTGGAAAATAAAAAGCGCCATTCAGAATTGTGTTGCTGCAATTCTGAATGTCTTTCTCCATCATGCCTGCAGCCTGCAGCAGCAGGATGTGTTACGAGGAAGTATGGCAGCTTGATGATAAGTAAAGGTGCGGCAAAGGGTCAAAATAGTAGCCTGTTAGGCACGACGCGAAGCCGAGTGAAGTGTAAAATAAATTAATAAATGGCGGCATGCGATTAATGCGATTAAAAAAAGTTAATGCTGACAGAAATAAAAAAATACCCATGATTGTACATTTTTTAATTGTTAAAAGTAAACTTCCCCAAGGTTACTTAAAACCCCAAAAGTCACAACCTCAATGTATCCTAAATTGTAGCAACAGTCATGATGATACTATGACACTCAGGGGCACTTTATCTGCATTCAGTAGGCATACTTTTAATTTTGAGACTATACTGTGGTGGATTGTTCCATTAAGAACAACCTGCTTTAGATATCAAACAAAAAGGGACTGATTTTAAAGGAACAATTATCTTGACTATTTAAAAGGCATATTGTGGATTTATAATAATTTAATCTCTGTTAGACGTTTAATTTGAAGTGTGCTTTAAAAGGACTGTACTCGGAATACTGACAAAAAGTGAGTTGGGATTTCCTTCCCCACAGCACACCCAGACCAATTCATGAAATACAGACGTTTTGTCACGGCCACGTGCATTAACGTGCACGCGTGGCTGGATTGAATACAACAAAGAACAGAGAACCTTAGATTACAACACTTCATTTTCACTTTTTGGGTGGTGATGGCGCAGTGGATATGACACATGCCTTTGGTGTGGGAGACCTGGATTTGATTCCCACTGCGATACATCAACCAATGTGTTCCTGAGCAAGACACTTAACCCCTAGTTGTTTCAGAGGCGTGTGACCTCTGACATACAGTGAGGAAAATAAGTATTTGAACACCCTGCTATTTTGGAAGTTCTCCCACTTAGAAATCATGGAGGGGTCTGAAATTGTCATCGTAGGTGCATGTCCACTGTGAGAGACATAATCAAAAAAAAAAAATCCAGAAATCACAATGTATGATTTTTTAACTATTTATTTGTATGATACAGCTGCAAATAAGTATTTGAACACCTGTCTATCAGCTAGAATTCTGACCCTCAAAGACCTGTTAGTCTGCCTTTAAAATGTCCACCTCCACTCCATTTATTATCCTAAATTAGATGCACGTGTTTGAGTTCGTTAGCTGCATAAAGACACCTGTCCACCCCATACAATCAGTAAGAATCCAACTACTAACATGGCCAAGACCAAAGAGCTGTCCAAAGACACTAGAGACAAAATTGTACACCTCCACAAGGCTGGAAAGGGCTACGGGGAAATTGCCAAGCAGCTTGGTGAAAAAAGGTCCACTGTTGGAGCAATCATTAGAAAATGGAAGAAGCTAAACATGACTGTCAATCTCCCTCGGACTGGGGCTCCATGCAAGATCTCACCTCGTGGGGTCTCAATGATCCTAAGAAAGGTGAGAAATCAGCCCAGAACTACACGGGAGGAGCTGGTCAATGATCTGAAAAGAGCTGGGACCACCGTTTCCAAGGTTACTGTTGGTAATACACTAAGACGTCATGGTTTGAAATCATGCATGGCACGGAAGGTTGCCCTGCTTAAACCAGCACACGTCAAGGCCCGTCTTAAGTTTGCCAATGACCATTTGGATGATCCAGAGGAGTCATGGGAGAAAGTCATGTGGTCAGATGAGACCAAAATAGAACTTTTTGGTCATAATTCCACTAACCGTGTTTGGAGGAAGAAGAATGATGAGTACCATCCCAAGAACACCATCCCTACTGTGAAGCATGGGGGTGGTAGCATCATGCTTTGGGGGTGTTTTTCTGCACATGGGACAGGGCGACTGCACTGTATTAAGGAGAGGATGACCGGGGCCATGTATTGCGAGATTTTGGGGAACAACCTCCTTCCCTCAGTTAGAGCATTGAAGATGGGTCGAGGCTGGGTCTTCCAACATGACAATGACCCGAAGCACACAGCCAGGATAACCAAGGAGTGGCTCTGTAAGAAGCATATCAAGGTTCTGGCGTGGCCTAGCCAGTCTCCAGACCTAAACCCAATAGAGAATCTTTGGAGGGAGCTCAAACTCCGTGTTTCTCAGCGACAGCCCAGAAACCTGACTGATCTAGAGAAGATCTGTGTGGAGGAGTGGGCCAAAATCCCTCCTGCAGTGTGTGCAAACCTGGTGAAAAACTACAGGAAACGTTTGACCTCTGTAATTGTGAACAAAGGCTACTGTACCAAATATTAACATTGATTTTCTCAGGTGTTCAAATACTTATTTGCAGCTGTATCATACAAATAAATAGTTAAAAAATCATACATTGTGATTTCTGGATTTGTTTTTTTTTAGATTATGTCTCTCACAGTGGACATGCACCTACGATGACAATTTCAGACCCCTCCATGATTTCTAAGTGGGAGAACTTGCAAAATAGCAGGGTGTTCAAATACTTATTTTCCTCACTGTATATAGCAATTGTAAGTTGCTTTGGATAAAAGCATCAGCTAAATGACATGTAATGTAATTCTCTACTCAGGACACCTTTGCTCACTACATAGCAAAGATTTGTTTTCTGTTATCTTAATGTACTGTATGTCGAATACAGAACCTTTAATGTGAACAGCCAGTGAATTTGTTAAGCTGAATTGTCTCTCGTCAGTCCATGTGGTTCTGCTATAAAGTACAGACAAACTGTCCAACCAGTTTGATACACTGATACTGATGCGCGCGCGCGCGCGCACACACACACACACACACACACACACACACACACACACACACACACACACACACACACACACACACACACACACACACACACACACACACACAAAATTGGTAAATATATTATTTGTTAAACATAAACATGGCTTTTTACTCAAAGATAATCACTCACATGCAAAGGAAGAGTACAAACTTCCAAAAAGCACAAAAAGCATCTTTACTACAGAAATGTATTGATTTATTTTAACATATGGATAATAGCAGCACATGATACATGTTATTTAATTAAAGAGCCTTTGTGATCTAGTGTATCTGTATCATCAAACCATAACTTCTAACATAAAGCAAAATTTAGTTTTCATAAAAACACTATGGCTAAACATGTTTGTTTGATTTCTTGCTTTGATGTTTGTACTTAAAATACTTTGACCGAGTAGCTAACTGGCTGGCTAAATAACACATTAATCATTAAGTAATCAAGCAGAGGTCACAATGACAATGTGCTACTTTACATTACACATTTACACACAACTGTACATGAAATGCCACGTTTGCTCAGTTTATGTCTTAGTTAATGTTTTCTTCTATCACTATCAAGTCTTGTAGGTTAACTATGGTCAAGCAATGTTTAGGATGAAAGAAGATATAATGTATTTATTGACAGTTTATGAGTTTATGTTATTAACTGCAGACTGGACAAAAACTGGATGTGAAACGCTTTATATGTACTGACTTCAGATCTAATGTTTACTGTGTGTTCATATTTTGTTGCTGAATATATATTCCCACAATTTCCACAGTCTGCCTCCGTCTTACTTTCAGACATAGTTCCCTTACAGACAGACAGCCGTCACGCTTTCTTCTTCCTTTTTCTGCTGCAGACGTAGAGGTGGAGGTTACCAGGACTACTTTGTTACATTGCTGTCCTATCAGAAAAAAAACAAGGTGTTTAGAATTGAACACATTTTTGCATTATCATGCAAATATTTAAATTGGTGGAACACATCTTGAGACGTAACTGTGCTCTCTTTTCCTGGTTCCCCAACCAACAATGGCTGATTGTATGTCAAGGACAATGATTCCTGCCCATTGAAAACATTTTGTTGTTTGTACAGTTTAATTTTAAAGTTACCTGAAACCACACAGATTCAAACATTTATCTTAAGCATTTTATTTTGAAAACAGTATAACTCCAGGTTTTTGTAGATATTAAATCAATGGGTTTCTTTGGTGGCTGACCATTAAAACCATTTTATTTTCCCATTTTACACTGACGCACACAAGACACACGCACAAAGAAAGCAACTGAATCTGGACAACAGCATTCTAAATTCAAGTTGTATTTAATTATAATCTCATTATAACAGAAAAAACTAAAATAAAGTGCAAAGAGATAAAAAATAATAATAGGGGAGGTGACTAGCCTTACAGGTGTGTGTTTACATTATGTTTGGTTAACTCGGATAAGTCTGTTGTTATTATATACTGTAATATTAGTAATAAGTCTTGTGTGCTGCAGTTCCTTTAAAATTGCATGAATCGATTAAAAGTCTCTGGACCTGAAAAACACCTGATAGTAAATCATCAGGTGGAAACACTTGTTTATTTGCACGTTAGTTCCAGTTACATGATGCCATTTGGATTTGGTCAACAGGTTTTGACTGATGGTGTGGTCTGTGGTTGGGTTAGGTTGGCGGTTGTTACTGTAAAGCAAGGATATAAATCTGCTGCAGCAGCACAATCGGTTCATGCAAACAAAGGTCGGGGGAAGGAGGAAGTGGAAAATGCCTCCTATGGAGGAGCCTTAACTGCCAAGAAGTGCTTTGTAAAGTTGTATTAAGAAAATGTTGACACTTTCGACATACCACACAACATGATCTGGAGGCAGAAGGCAGGTACACAGCACAATAACTAAATTCACCTGTACCGATTCAGGATTTACAGTGCACGTGCACACAATTAACGCCAACAGCATAGTAACTAAGACATACATTCACTTGCATCTCAACAGGAATAACAGTACAGGAACACTCAAAGCCAACAGCACAATAACTAGAAATACATTCACCTGTATCTCAACAACACAGGATTTACAGCGAGGTACACTCAATTAAATCCAACACATTTGAAAAAAAATCAATCAATGTAGGTTACCTGGCATGCAAATTATTTCAAAGAGCATTCTTCAACAGGCAGACTCTCAGCACCTTAAATATCTCGCCCAGCAAAAATCTACTGTATGGCCATGCAGTTGTAGATTGGTCTGCAGGCCCATATTGTATATTTATCTATTAATTGTTGCTGACACTGTCACTTTTCATCTTTCTATCTTTATCCTGCTAAGTAACTGATTGATGTCATCTTAATTTAGTTGTGTAGTGATATGCAATGACAATAAACAATATATCTATCTATCTATCTATCTTTCTATCTATCTATCTATATTATATGATAGAGGTTCTTCAGGAACAACAACTTTACATAACCAACTCATTTGTGTGTGTGTGTGTGTGTGTGTGTGTGTGTGTGTGTTTGGGGGCGGGGAAGGGCCCTTAAGGTGCCAATATACTTGCTTTTAACTACTGTACGTGTTCGCATCCGTAAGATGGCTGCCACACGTATCCTGCGTTTCCTTTGGAGCGTAGGTTGTGCACGTCTTCAGAAATTAATGTTACGCGACCGCAAGATGCAATTCAGCACATGAACGTGGGGGCAGTATATCATCTGACAGGCAGGTCAGCAGCTATTCCACACTCCAGTCAAGGAATATCTTCCGGTGTCGGCCCGGTGTCCCTATACGTAGTATTTCAGTCAGATTTTTGTGGTATTTAGTTTGGGTTATTGACATGAATGACTGAGCCCTTTGACTGTGCAACAAGAAATAGTATGCTAATAAAAGCGACCTCACGCAGGGGCTCGAGTCCGTGGGACATAAATGTTGTCATCAGAGGGTGTATGCGTAGCAAATGACAGGGGTGGTAACTGATGGATGTGTGGAGGTGCCTGGCTCTGCACCTGTCAATGCCTGTTTACTGAGCCAGCTAAGTGTCTATCTGTACAGTATATCTTCATATTTATACTTAACCCCATCACTTACAGTTTTCTGCTTTTATTGCCCCTTGAGTATATTTAAGGTAAGACAAATCATTGTGTCCAAGTAAAGTCCCAAGTCTTGTGGGGCCGTAAATTATTATGTAAATCGACTACTTTGGCAAACAAACAAACAAACAAAAAACAAACAAAAAACAAACAAACAAACAAACAAACGCTTATTCATCTTTTCATACATCTAGCAAACGACAATCGTAGTTAACCTCCCGTAGGTTGTAGCTAAAGCAAGGAGGAAGCTAACATTAAATGGCCAATGCTGAGCTAAACATGTTTGCTAACCTATCAGGGTGCATTTCCAGGTGTCATAATAAAATTAAAGGTGTCATGATATAATTAGGTGTCTTTGAGAACCGGAAACCTTTATCTTGATGCTACATATTTTGCATACTTGATACTACATACATCCTTCTTTTGTTTGGGCCTTGTATGAAGTTTTTGAAGCCAAAGCTTATGTTGAATTGTACAGCAGCTGCCGGTGTGGTGTGGTGATGTTTGTTGTCTTCTCTCATGTGTGGCCCCGCACAGCCGATACATTACATATTATGTGTTACATAGGTCGGTTATAGGCTACGTAGGGAGGGAAACAACATTCAGCTCATCAGACTTTTCCTAAAAATGAAGATTGTTCCCGAGTCCTGCATCTCGAGTCTGAGTCAAGTCTCATGTCAAGTCTGAAGTTACTGTGTGTGCAATTTAAGTACAACTGGAGTCCGAGTCTCAAACTGGAGTCCCTCATCTCTGGGATGATCCAGAATTAATTTCTAATAGAATTCTGTGGAATTCTGCTTCTGCAGATTCTGTGTGGCCCTGACTATAAGGTATTATAGTATGAGAAATTCATGAGAATATTTGTTAAAGATAAAAACACTGGCAACACTGGCATTTAATCAACAATGTGTTAGTCTGTCTCATAATACTGTCCCTAAAATACCCTGACAATGTATCAGGAAAAGGTGTGGCACTTGGGTGGAGGTTTCAAACCCACAACGCAAAACTGTTCCCCACTGTGCTGTGCATAGATGAGATGGCAGTGAAAACACCTAAAACATATAAAACACACGATGTGGAGGACACAGGAGGGAGGGGAGGGGGGGCTGTGTATGTGTGTGTGTGTGTGTGTGTGTGTGTGTTCAGTGGGAGATATCTCTGGTGCTTTCCATCTGGTGAGTGTAAATATTTCATGTGACATGCGCTCATTTCAAATACTCTACACACTGACTCACTTTAGACTGTAGATCAGGAGGACTTAAACTTTAGAAAAAAAAATATTTGTGAAACGACAGAAATGTACATGCGAGGTTACTTCCCCTGAAGTTGTTACAGACACATACACAACCATACACACCACAGTAACCAGCAGGGTAAAATCATGCCGGCTTGGTATTTCCCTAGGTTTTTCACTCTTGTGACACTAACTGATATTACTCACTACTTTGTGGTTAATACTTTAATTTCACATCACCTAAACTTAAACTGTATTTAATTCTAAAGCACCACACCAAGCAAGTGGCAATTTGGTAAAATGAGTAAGGTACATAGAGTATGTATATAATCAAGTTACTGCTGTGTGCCTCACGTTTAGCAGGTTGCTTAAAGAAAATAATTTAGAATTTATTTTAAAGAAACCAACAAATGTAAAATAACTTTTGGGGATCAGTAAGTGTAATTATGTCAAGTTCATGAAGGTTACATAATAAAACTACACAACGGTTGGCTTTTATGATTGCTGGTCTGTCAAAAGTATTTAGAAAGAATTCTAACAAATGTATGTATGTTAGATAATTATCTCTTTGTGAAATATTATATGGCCACATTGTTTTCTCATGTTCCAGTTTTAGTATTGTGTGTGTGTGTGTGTGTCTCTGTTTGTTTGTCAGTGTCTTACTTTAAAAACACACCTGCTCCTGTTTGCCTTGGCATAATTTCAACAGATGCAGTTTACTGGAAACACAACCTGCTCAATAACAATAACAGCAGAATATGAAAGTAAGTTGAAAATGTGATTTTAAGTGTATTATATATCATATATAGAATACACTTATATACACTTGATGATATGAGATATATATATATATAATTTAACTGAATATTAGCAACTGCAGTTGCCTAATGCTAAAATAAACATGACACTTTTGCATTTTTTGCATTTGAATTTCTGCTCAGTTTGGGTCTCTTAATGGGCCTCACTGCAGTTTAAGTGGGACTGGACTGATGGACTCATTTAAAAGGGGACATGTAAATCTAAAACATAATATTACTCAAACATTAACATAACAATGTCATGTTATTGTGATAAATGGGCTTTCACAATCATTCAAAGATAATTAACCCCCAATTCTAGCCGTTTCAAACCTTATACAGTCAAAATTAGTTTGGGATTGTGTTATATATTTGTGGCAGTTGGTTATTAAATTAAACCAGAAGCAAAAAAGTGTATTGCTCCTTTTTATTTGCTGAGATTTTGCTGTAACTGTCACCAATGTAGGCTTTTAGACACCAGTTTGTTGACACTTCTGTAGTTCTTTCCGTCAAGTGACGATATCGTAGCCATCAGAAATTCCCGATATCTCTAAATTTGATTCACAACTAGGAGGCTCTCATGCATTTAAAGAAATATAAACAAGGTAGAGTTTTCTTTCCCCTATTTCAGAATAGACAGGCGATGTAGCCGGGCCATACTCCATCACTGATACAGTGCTGTGTGCGAGACTACAGTAACCGTGAGGTGACACTCATGATTGTGGTCTTGGTGGCTAAGTTTAAGATTAAAATTAGAAAAAAGTTTGTGGTTTTCTTTAAAAACCACCAGTCCTCTAACCTCTGGATCTACATCATTACAACTGGATTTCTATTTTCCAAAATTTAACAATGTTGTCCCCTGGTGACTGGTCCATAATTCCTGACAGTGCCCTGGGTGTGGGTGTCAGTTGGGGTAAAAGTGTAGAGGAAGAAGAGGAAGTGTTTGCAAATTTGCATTTCTCCCTGCTGCCTGCTGCTACTGTTGCATTAAAGCTTGCCCTGGATAAATAAAGGTACATTATTATGAAAATGTCATCTTCATCGGCTCATCGCTCAGTTTATATAATATCATAAAGGGGGAAAAGTACAATCATTCATACTAAGGATGGACGCAACACTGCCTTAAAAAGTAAAAGTCAGCCACTCTGCTTTTCATTTGAGAAACACTAATTAACACACATTAATTTGATTGAATATCTTGTGATGGAGGCTGGCCTGATGGCGAAGACAGAGACACTGCAAGTTTAATTATCAAACTCTGCATCCAAAACACACCAACACAAAAATAATTTGCAGCAGTTGTGTCTAAGTTTCATTGTGACTCATCATAGTGAAAGGCATCAGTGGCTCACTGCAGTTTACTCATAGTGACACACATACTAGTCTATATCGATGACGTTTCATTTCTGGGATTGTTCAGATGCCACCGGAAATTCCGCCAGATGTCCCTCATTTTGGCTCATGTCATTCCCTCATGTCCGTTTCCTTCCGCTTTCTTTGTGTTGGCATTCTAAACTCCGGTGGATTTATGAGGACTACGGTTAACTGCTCCTCAGATTTCTGCAGGGTAAATCCAGACAGCTAGCTAGACTATCTGTCCAATCTGAGTTTTCTGTTGCACAACTAAAACAACTTTTGAACTTACACATTCCACCAAAAGAAGTTCCTGCTCGAGGCTATTTTGCAGCCGCACTGCCCAAGAAAATTGTGATTGGTTTAAAGAAATGCCAATAAACCACAGCACGTTTTTCTCCCATCCCGGAATGCTGTATGGACTAGCCAGACCCTAGTATAGAAGGGTCGGAAGGTCTGGCAATGTGCGACTAAACAAATACCTACAGCTGTAGTTATCTCAAATTGTTAGAGTTGTTCCCAAGAACTGGGCGCCTGGGTAGCTCACCTGGTAGAGCACGTGCCCATATAGTATAGAGGTTTACTCCTCGACGCAGCGGCCGTGGGTTCAACTCCAACCTGCATCCCTTTGCTGCATGTCATTCCCTCTATATATCCCCTTTCATGTCTTCATCTGTCCTATAAAAAAGTAAAGGCCTAAAATGCCCAAAAAATATTCTTTAAAAAAAAAAAGAGAAGAAAATACAATTCAAAGCCAGAGGTTCAATTCCCATTTAAAAAAAGGGTTTTTATGACTTTAGGAGGTATGATATATATATATATATATATATATATATATATATATATATATATATATATACACACACATACACTGATTCAACAGCATTTACTACAGCAATGTTCTTAACCATAGCAGCTAACAATAATTGAGCTAAAGGTCAATTTAATTTAAGAGGAGCCATAGTCTCCTATTAAAAGACCTACACTGGGTCTTGGCAGAATGCTCATGCTGGAGCAGTACAGGAGAGAGGGCCGGCAGAAGACAGCTGAAAACAATTGCAGGAAACAGAATGCAGAAGTCTGCCATTTAGAGGCCTTTTTTAATTTTATTTTTATTTTGGCATTTTAGGCCTTTATTCGATAGGACAGCTTAGACATGAAAGGGGAGAGAGAGGGGGAACGACATGCAGCAAAGGGCTGCAGGTTGGAATTGAACCTGCAGGTGCTGCGGCGAGGACTAAGCCTCTGTACATGGGGCCCACACTCTACCGGGTGAGCTATCAAGGCGCCATTTGGAGGTCTTATCTCAGTTATCAATGTGATCATCTCGACATCAGTCAGATTGTCTTTGTCTTTGCACTGCAGCATGATTAAAGGCTACTTTAGAGAAAATAGGAAAATAATTGGCGCAGTGGATGTGACACATGCCTTTGGTGTGGGAGACCCGGGTTTCAATCCCACTGCGATACATCAACCAATGTGTCCCCGAGCAAGACCCTTAACCCATAGTTGCTCCAGAGGCGTGCGACCTCTGACATATATATAGCAATTGTAAGTTGCTTTGGATAAAAGCGTCAGCTAAATACCATGTAATGTAAAAGTTATTTATTTATAGATCAATAAATCTCAAGGTGTAACCTTGAGATTTGACTCAACATCATACATGACTCAACATGACTCAACATAACACTACCAACACTGATACCCTGATGGAGAATAATAAATGAATCATCCATCTACAGTACACTTGAATAATCAAAAGTCCCGGACCACACTCTGGTATCTGGGTGCATGTGAGGGCTTGAAGGCTAAACTGAGTAGAATAAGGAGCACTTTGAGTGAAACTCATTTAATTGATGCATTTTTGTGGACATGCTTGTCTTTGTGTGGGTGAGTATTTGTGGGTGTGTGTCTGACAGAGATAGGGAGGGAGGGAGAAAGAGAGAGTGTGTGTGTGTGTGTGTGTGTGTGTGTGTGTGTGTGTGTGTGTGTGTGTGTGTGTGTGTGAGAGAGAGAGAGAGAGAATTAGTGGTAATTAATCTGCTGCCAGAGGTGTCTTTAGTTGTAATGCTTAAAACTTGATATGCTAAGACAAGGCTGTCGACTTGGGGTTAAATTGTAAAGTGGCGCACGCTGAAATTAACAGCAACATGTTTCCACATTTAGCTGCTAACGTTTAAAAAGTTATTTTAATTATTTAGGTTTAACATTTAGATTCAATATTTAGATGTAACTTTTATATTTAGATGTAATACTATTTTTTACAGGAAAAGAAAATATAAGCTCACAAATTTTGCTGTAAATGTGGTAAAAAGTGACTTTAGAAAGTTAACACCACTTTTTAAAGCGTTATTTGGAGCTTAATGTGAGGAAATTTTAATTACAGCGTGTGCCACTTTACAATCTGCGCTCCATATGACTAGATGATCAGGATGCGATCGATAAAGAACGTCGTCACACACAGTGTGATCGATTAAGGGGTAATGGCATTAAATGTTTATATGGTTTAGTCAAAACTGCTTTGGATAGATGGGTCACGTTTAGGGCTCATTTCAACTTTCTAAATCAGTTGAAAAGTTGTTTTCAGCGGAGCACTCGTGTGGCTTCATGCCACCAATACTGATCAATCAGAATTGTTATTTTTTTTCTTCAAATCAGAGCTTTGACATCCAACCAAGTCAGATCTGTTTTTGTCAGTTAAGAAGCATCTCTAAAATCCATCCATTAATGTCTGGCTTGAAAGTTATTCATGCCTTTACTTGGTCCAGTCTGGATTTTTGTAACTCTATATTGAGCACTCTTCATTCTGCTTCATTGGCTTCCCATTGTTTTCAGTGTACAGTTCAAAAGTCTATAAATCACTTACAAAGAGTTGAATGGATTAGCTACAAGCTACATATCTAATCTACTAAAGTGATACAATGGCGGACACTGGTCAACAGAAAAGCTCTTCTCGCAGTTGGGTGACTGAATTTGCTGTCATTGCAACTAAACTGTGGAATGAATTTCTCTTCACAATCTGCCTGGATACTCCTATATTTTCTTTTAAAAGTCAGCTAAAAACAAACATTTTAAAACTGACTTTTAACTGGCTTGTATGACTTTATTTATTATTTTATCTCATTTAAGAAAGTTTTGTATTGTAATACTGTCTCTCGTGTCCTTAGGCAAGTAAAGTGCTAAACAAATAAAGTTATATTTTTATAATGTCTACAATAAAACTATTTCTCTAACAAGAACCGCCTGAAAATAAGATACCCTAAATACAAAGGTTTTTGTCCTTCAACTTTTTAGATCACAGTCGTGATCCTCTTTTGAAAGGTGCATTATCTTTTTACTGTTCTGTTTTGTGTGCAGTCTGTTAAGGTTAAGTGAGAATTCAACTGGATGCGATCCCAAATACGATAACAAACCCCAATACTGCTCAATATTCATGCCACTGCTTGTTGAGAGAATAACTTACATTGGTAAAAAACATGACAATTACATCAAGGCTGTAAAAAAAGAAAAATATACAGTATGTTATTCCAAAGTACACATTTTAGTTACTTTAACTTCACTGTACATAAGTATTTCCATATTATGCAACTTTATAATTCTACAATTTAGGGAGAACATTTTTAATGCAGGATTTACTTTGTATTGTTACTTTTACTTAAGTAAAGGATCTGAATACCTCCTCTGGACATAGACCTAATTCATGCAAACTTTCATGTTTAATATAATCAGATCCAGTTATGTCTGTAAACAGGAGTTGCCTGTTTGCTAAAGATTCAGTGATGTGTGATTATAGCCGTGTGTGTGTGTGGGCAGATGAGCGGGAGTGTATTGTATGTGTGGGCGAGCAGGAGAGAGAGAGAGAGAGAGAGAGAGAGAGAGAGAGAGAGAGAGAGAGAGAGAATAAGTCAGCTGACTTTCTGGAAAGACCAAAGCCATGTTTCTGGCTGCCTTGTGGGACAAGATTGCTTAATGGTTAGATGTTTGTCTGTGTGGGTCTAAGTGTGTGTCTTACAAAAGAGAGAGAGAGGAGAGAGAAAGAAGAAGACAATTTACAAGAGTCGGCTGATTTACTGGAAAGACTAAAATCTCTCTCTCTCTGGTGTATGTCATACACTGGTGCCCGGCGGGATGGCACCGTGCCCACAATACCACACCAAGTAGCAAAACAAACAGGTCAAACCAAGCAGCTGTTGAATTTTAACCAGGTACTAACCACTTGTGAATTTGCACCATGCAATTTTAGGATAATAACAACAACTTTAAGACTACTCTAGAGAATACGTGACACATCACATAATACTGTAAACAGTACACTTTATACTGAATGATGCATTTTAACAGTGCAGGTCACAGATAATCTTGTGACTCAACCCAATCATTGTCTACAAATGACTCTACCTCCCTACAGGACTTCCTTCAGCTAAAAAAACTGCCATTTGGGTGTTTTCCTGCTTCATATGAATGTCTGAATGCATTTTATGATCTTTGAGTAAAGTGTATGAATGTGAAACAGTACATTTATTCCTTCCTAATGAACATGCATAATGTGCTCCTGAAGTCTTTATCTTGTGTAGTCACACTTCTGACTTAAACAATGGAGGTCTGGTGAAATGTGTGTCATAAATCATGAGTTAAGAAGTCTTGCTGAGCCTAAACGACTAAATACATTGGCTTGTAGTGACCAGTCTGTGTTTTTCTTTTTCTTGTCCATCATTGATTGTGAAAGCTAGCTAGTGAGAAGTTGATGTTCCCTCTTTGGACTCTTCAAGAGAGTGGTTTTCATTTGAAGTCCATCCAACACTACTTAATGCACAGCCATAACCTATGCTGGAGTCTCCAACAAGTCCTTCAAATTAAACAACAAAACCCGTTGTTTGTAACTGCCTTTCAGAACTACACATAGTGTTTTCTGAGCTGATGTCTCTATCGGAACGAAGACATCATGTGTCAGTGCCTCAATCTGTTTAATGTTGTGATACTGCTGTGGTTAAGGTTTTGTTTGTTTAGGGCCAAACGCAACTTGGTTATGGTTATAAAAACACTTTGTTATGGTTAGGGCACCTTTGTCGTTATTGTTAAAATAAGGCTTTACGAACAATCAGGGTCATGACTTAAAGAAACCAACACTGTTGTTAGCATACAGGAAACAATCTGCAGTCTCCTATTTAAAAGCCTGATGTTCTGTTGAGCCATCCATCCCCCCCGACCTTTACCCTCTTCAGATTTTGTTTCACTAAAATAATGTTACACAACTTCTGTCACAATTACTATGGCCGCTAGAGGCGTTATTATAGAACCCACACAACTTCTAGGAAAGGCCCGCCCTTCAATAGCATTCACACACTACTATTGGCCAGGAGTCCATTCTAACGCAAGGTAACGTAACCTGATTTGTTCGGGTCCTATCCCCTGACCAATCAGCTATCCTAGCCTTAACCACTCGGGGTCAATGCCTAACCCCAACCAATCAAGCTGCTTTGTAGGGCGGGCCTTTCCTAGAAACACATGTAATTTTTGGGGCACTTACTGTACTAATGCTGTCGTTTTTCTTGCGAGGACAGTTTCGGAATTGCATGTTTTATTTATTTGTTACCTTAATAAACAATAGAAATACAAATATCCCCATTGCAATGTGCCAACCTACTATATTAATGTGATTTAAAAAAACTACATTAAGTCACATTACAGTCAACACAAATGCCAAACATGACATATATTTGTGAATAACATTAATATGTATGAGTAAAACTTACTCGAACTCGACTCTAACTTGTGTTTTAATTGACTGTACTGATATGATGGAGTTTTGAATTTTACATTTTTTCATGTTAAAACCACAAGCACACGGATCATCCCATTTTCAACTTTTACTTCAGTGCATGCTAGTTGTTAGTGCTGGACGGACACTAGGAAGCCAGGTGTGCTGCTTTGTTCTGTACCAGCTGGTGTTTGCTTGAATCCTTTTTTGTGGCATTCGCTCATATTATCTGGCAGTAATCAAGCTGCGAAAGAATAAGAGTACTTAGTACAAGTTTAGTTAAATCAGGTGTAAAGCATTTTCTGCATTGCTTACTACAGCTAATGCCTTGTCCATTCTATCGACAATAGTGTTGATGTGTTTTGACCAGGATAATTTGCTGTAAATAATGATGCCAGCCCACTGCCTCACTATTAGCTTTTATGCTCAGAAGCCTTGTGTCCCTATTAGCTGAGGGTGTGGCTTCCTGAGAATAAATGCAGACTTTTCAAAAACATAATTGAAGAACCTTTGGAATGCTTTTTCACACCCTGACACATCCACCACAATTTCCAGACACATTACATTTTTAAATTCCTTGCAGATGCCAGGGGGTTTTAAGGTTAATATCTATGGCCGAGCAGTCTTATAGGCCAGGACCTGCTGTAAATATCCAGTCATAGAACAGCAAGAACAAACAAGAAAGTCAATGAAGGGGATTTATACTGTACAGGTTCTCTGGAAATTTCTGGATGTGGGTGGCAGCTAGGGTTTAAATTATCTTAGCTGATCAACAGGAATTCCTGACTCTCTTGTACTTCTAGAAGATCATACAATCCTTCAACCGCCCCCAATAACTACAGGTGATACATATACATATATATGTCCGAGTGTATCTAAGTATGTGGGATACACTATCTAAGTGCAAAAGGTTATCTGAGAAACAGATCCCTGGCAGCTGGCAGCAGCAGCACTGTAAACGGCACTCAAGAATGAGCTACAGCCATTCCCTAAAATCTGGTATGTGTTATTTAACAGAGTTGACATGCTCTTTGTCTTGTGAAACAGGAAACACTCATTCAATTCCTCAACTTCTTTTCAACTGTTGGTGTTTAAAGTGTGTAATGTGTTTAAGCTCATTTTTTTTAATTTTAAAAACATATCTTGTTTTTAACATTAAATTAACTTAAATAAATAATAATAATAATAATAATAATAATAATAATAATAATAATAATAATAATAATAATACAGTCTCTGGCCAGTGTACAAGACTAAATCCTCCATTTACTGGAATCCCATTTCAATGGAAATGTCTTTGTGCTGCCATGCCATCTGCTGTGGGTGGGGCTACAGGTGAGGTGTTTTGGCGCTATTTAAAGTCATGGAAACAACAACAAAAGCAGAAAACAGGAAGAAAAAAAGGGAGAAGAGATTAAACATGCTGGCTGCTAGACCTGTTCAATAACATACCACGTTTTTTTAATCCGTTTCAGAAATGTGTGCATTTCTATAACTGGGGACGTCCATCCTTCAATTATTTAATTCTGTATTGTTAGCGCTTTCTACATATGGGCTGCTAAAATCACCACCTTTCACCTTACTTTCATTTCATTACATTTCACACCAAGACCAATAATTTAAAAATGGATGGTGGTCAATGCATTAAGCACATCTGCTTTCCTTTCCAGAGAAATATAACGGCTCAAAGCAAACATAATGTTCTTTTATCTGCCTTTTGGCAAAACTGTTACATGAGAAACTCTGGGTGACCAGCTCTAATTTTGGTTGTGATGAGAACCCCAATAAAGGCTTTAAAAATATTCCCCAACATGATGACACAATTGCCTCAGGTTGAAGTCACAAGACCCTAAAGCCAAAACTCACAGCTGTAAGTGACTGGGTTCATGCATGCAGGATGACATTTCAAGGCCAAGAGATCAACTAATGAACTACATATCCCACTCCCATATAATTCTAAAGTCTGCTATCTTCAGATAAGAGATAAAAAAACTGCACAAACACATGATGCAATAAAAAAGGAACTGCTGAGTAAGAGCGTTACAGTCTCTCTGCAAGGCTTTGGGTTACTGTGTGGCATGCTCTAAGCTGGAAGCTCAATTTCTTATAAATCACGTGACTTGAGAGAAGGCATTGCCATGCAGTTCCATAATCCGACCAGGGGGTGGTGCTGCTGACATGGGATACTTAGGCATTTATAAGAAACCAGCCTAGAGTTTGGAAATCCACTCCACAAGCCCTCCCTGTATGAATCTCGTACCATCTGAGGTGCCCTGGAGCATTTTAGCACTGCCTTTTGCAATAACATCTTTGTAAGAAGCCACTGTAATCACGGCATTGACAAAAAATATCTGAAAATGTCATTGTGTTTTTCTTGTGAATCAGCCAGTTTGTACTTGATGAACTGCTTGTCTTGTTTATGAAAATACAGGAGAGGAGCAGACAGCTGACAGTTTCCTACTTGTCAGTCAGATTTGGAGCAAATCGTACTTGCTAATGGTTCTTTGTGTTTGTTTTAGACTCCATAGACTGCCAGATGGGTGGGGCTCAGTGCATCACCACAGTTTGTGTGTTAGATAAGCTTTCAACCACAGGGAATTACATAAAGTTAGGACCACATAAAATAGATATGGGACATTGTCTTAAACAGGGGCATTGACAAATGCAATATGTTAATGCACAGGTCTTGGATCTTTGACAGTAAGTTTCTTGGGATTTCCTATTTTACACTAACATAATGCGCGAAAATACCAATAAACATTAAGCATTATGAGATAATATTCTTTAGAAGGGTTCAAAAAGTCACACAATCACAAGGATCATTTATGTAATGACTGAGCAGTCCTGCTGCACACTCTAAAAGTTAATTATTCAATCCTCTTTACTATCACATACTCTTTGTCTCACATGCTCAAACTGCAACGGATAATAATTTCCAACTTGCTTTTGATGCCTTCAAACCTGACAAAAGATCTGTGAAAGCCTGTTATCTATTTGCTTCACTGCTTTTAGATCTTGTCTGGTAACTGATGAGAATGGATAATAAAAGCATTTATCAGCAAAACAGATTTCATGAAAACGAGACAAAGGCATACCTAAGGCTCAATCATTCGAATGCCGTGATACATATACACAGGCCAGCTAGCATTGAAGCTTTTATGCCAAATAAGTATCTTTGAGTCATCTTTCATTGTTTTTTGCAGGTCTTTTTTGCATAAAGGTTTTGCCAAGTGATGGTATGGGAAGGTCAGTCCAAGTTTGTGATATCTTGGGCCAGTGACTGGGATACGTGTTTGCTAAGCACCAATATCTTTCTACGTTTTTTCTTAAATTTGTTCTTAAGAAAGTTCCTAAGAAAAGTCTACATCTGATTCATGACGTGTTCTTAAACAGCAGAATTGTTCGCAGGTGTGTTCTTAGAATGATGGATCCCAATGTCTTCGTAAGTTGAAAGCTTGTGCCCGTTGCCCCTATTTAGCATAGGTAAACGCCCCATTAATTCCCATAAAAGGGCATGAGATGGCAAGGCTGTGTGCACACTTACAGAAATGTCGAAAAAGACGTGGTAAAGACGTTGGAGGCCTCAAATCCAAAAGAAAGAAAAACTTGTAAACTAGTAATTCTGAAGTGGAGGAACTGCTGCAAGATGTTAGCGAAAAACGAGACATCATATAGCATGTAGCGTCAGCAGTGGATACAAAGCAGCAAATAAAACCGATGCATGTAATGCAATTACTAGAAGGGCGCAGAACTGATGAAGTATACAGGCCTAGCACAATTCATACACAATGGAAATTCAAAGTACTTTACAAATGAGCAGAAGTGTTAAGTGTAGTGTATATTTATTAAAACAAACAAACATTTATTTATGTGTAAAATAATGAAAATAATTAGTTACAAAATTATAAAAGAAAGCTGCATAAGTGTGGTTTAGGAACAAATTTGTTCTTAAGAATGTTTGGTTCATAAAAGGCCCTCATTGCTGGTTGGGTTCAAAGTAGATCAAGTGTGACTGCCCCTGTTTCAAAGATTCATTTCCTGTTTTTACAGTAGGGTGCTTATTCACCAGCTCTGTAGGTTGACTGTGGTAAAAAGATATCTCTATGGTGAATTCCAAAAATACGTGAGATATGGTCAGCATGTAAGTTAAGTTTCAAGGTGAATTAATAACACGCACCCTGTAAGTTATTATAACTGCAAACGTGATACTTCCTTTTTTTACATACCACTAAGAGACCACGTCAAATTCATGTCCGTTATAATAAAGGCATTGGCGCCATCTAGTGGTTATTCCTGATTTTGTGTTTATCTTAAACTGTACCAATATTGACATCTGGTGTTCTTTAAAATAATCTGATGTGTTGACACCCACCTCAGTTTAGGCTACACAAGGGATAGGCGGTACAAAAAGCACCTACATCCTTGACTCAAATAAAAGAAACAGTGTAAAATAAATAAATGAAAATTTGACTCAAGTACATGTAAACAAATAATGTGCTAAAATACGAGTGTTAAATTATTGAGGTATTAAGTAGTGGTGGAAGAACTACACAGCTTTTTAATAAAAGCAGCAATACCACAGTGTATAAATACTGTCACAAGTAAAAGTCATGCATTTAAAATGTTACTTACTAAACAGTAGTCTACTAAAGTATTTGCATCAAAATATACTTTAAGTACCAAAAGAAAAGTACTTATTTCAGAAAATGGGATTTTTATAAATGTATGCATAATGTGTAAGCATAACTATAATGTTGCAGCTGGTACAGTAGTGGTATATACCACGAAGATTTACTCAATAACTGTACTTAAGTACAAATTTGAGGTAGTTGTAATTTACTTGAGTATTTCCACTCCATGCTACTTCTTCTATTCCACTACAATGTAGAGGCAAACATTGTACTTGTTACTGCCATATATTTACCTGAATACTTTATTTGCTTAACAGATTATGATGTTTACAAACAAAATATATAAACAGTTTATAAAATATCATGCACTGCTATGGAATGAACATATTAAATAATTCAAATGATCTCCACATCTACAAACTAATACTACACAAATGCTACTGGCACATTAAACACTCACAGGTGCTTTTTTTGCATTATGAGTACTTTTATGTTGATACTACTAAGCAAAGTTCACTAATGATACTTTCGTGTTTTTTTTTAAGTGGCATTTTCAATGCACTTTAACTTGTATAGTAATTTGTTACACTAATGGTACTTTTAATAGTGCCATCCATCCACTAGAGCTGCAAAGATGAATTGATTAATCGATTAGTTGTCAACTCTTAAATTAATCGTCAACTATTTTGATAATCGATTAGTCGGTTTGAGTAATTTTTTAAGACAAAAGTAAAAGTTCCACAGCTTCTGTGAATTATTTCTAGTTTCTTCTCTCCTCTGTGACAGTAAACTGAATATCTTTGAGTTGTGGACAAAACAAGACATTTGAGGACGTCATCTTGGACTTTTGGGAAACACTGATCCACATTTTTCACCATTTTCTGACATTTTATAGATGAATAATCGAGAAATAATCAACCGATTAATCGACTATGAAAAAGTCGTTAGTTGTAGCCCTACCATCCACCACTGTATAAACTATCAAAACACTGTTTATATGTTATGAATACCTTTCACGTTTTGGATTAGTGGTGGAAGAAGTACTCAGATCCTTTGCGCAAAAAGCACTGGTTTCATCTTTAATAATGTGATTTAAAAAAGACTGTTATCCCTCTGAAATGTAGTGGAGTAGAGACATAAAGTAGCACAACATGTACATTTGAAAGTACAAGTACCTTAAATGTACTTTCAAGGATGTAGAGGAAACGTTGGACGTCACTAATCCATCCTACATTAAAGATATTTTTGGAATTAGGTGTGAATAATCATAATTTATATACATGTTGCATGCGTCGGACGCATTTGGCGACATCTAGCGCCTGGTTATGATACAGCGTTTATTTTGACTGACAAACTGGCCTGGTAGCCATTTCAAAACATGTTACAGGGAAATATTTGCCTGTGTCTGAATATTTATAGTTGGAACAATTGTTATACATACTACCATTCAAATCTGAACAATTATAAAAAATATATTTTTTTATTGATAGAAGCCAATAAGCTATTTGCGAATAACAAAACTAAATGTGTGAAGGATACACATGCCTGTGTAAAATATAGGGTACGTGATACTGAAATTAAGCAAATAACGCTAGAGAGAAAGATATAAAGAGAAATAGAAAAAAAAGTACAGATGCGATCAACCAGCTGATACTGTTGGAATGGTCCGTGTATCACCCGATCATTTGTTTTTGTTTTCACATATGAAAACGAAAAAACGAAAGTATGACTTGATTTTTGGTTTTCCCATTCTTGCACAGAAATCAGAAAAAACACTTGATATTCCGATGTTCCCCTGTGGGTGGTGCTAATTCTGATTGGCAGGATATGCATTCATTGTTTTTCAAATTAAGAGTTTACCCACACTGTATTTGTTACCCTGTAAAATGAATAGTCTATATGTAAAATTAATAGTCTATATGCATGCTTTTTGTCACCCAATTATTTGGCTTAACTCACTGAAAAAATCTATTGAAATAGCCTAAATGTAAACATGTTCACGCATTGACAGACAAACGGCACGATCTGTTTTTGTAGGAGAGGGGAAGACCCATCTCATCGTTTAATCCTGTTGTGTTCAAAGTCATGTTAACCATTTTTTGTTCCCAGTCAAAAATAGATAGTACTTTAGTCCTGCTATATACATACATATAGCTATATATACTCCGCTATGTCGCGTTAGCATACAGCTACATAATAATTATATTAGAGTATGCTAACGTTAGATTTTAGTGGAACGAAGCAGCACTTTCTAAGGTCAAAAATCGCAGATAAAGGGTTCTGAACCAAACACTACACAATCGGACATGTTTCAGCAGGAATGTGACCCGGAATTGGGGAGAATTTAACAACAGTGGCAGCTAAGATGACATGTTTACTGCCGTTAGCATGTAGCTACTATAGTGTTTACTGCCGTTAGCATGTAGCTACTATAGTGGCATACAGCAGTGGTGGCTGGAAGAGCTGTCATCCCGTCTTCGAAAAGGACACTTATGTACGTTTACACTTCATCGCATTAATAGTATACAGTCTATGGTTATTAGTCTTGATTGTTTGTATGACTATTGTATAATAAAGATTTAATACAAAAAAAAAAAGTTGTGATGTTTGGTCGCTGTTGGTCGTCAAGTGTTTCAACGCATGCGTGGTACAAATCGCTCAGGGACTGAGCCCTGTTCCACGCGAGCCCAACACAGTCCAACTTTTTCCTGAATGCAGATACTTTATCATGTACCAAAAAGACATGGCACTCCTTTCCATAGATCATTTTATTATTTTTCTTTTTTTTTTTTAAATATTTCCCTGCTTTTTTCACGCCTACTACTCTAACCTTTTTCTCATAGTCTCTCTCTTTTTCCAAAGTGACAGATAAAATCTCTTACTTTTGACCCAAACAGGTGTTACTTTATGTGAATGTATACATTTTTAAATGGTTTCTTAAAAATGTCCTTGGTAACTTTGGCCCAAAGTAATCTGTGATAAACAGTATACTATGTTTCATCTGATTATTTATTATCGTCAAAATAATCCAGCATTTATGTTTTTTAGTACTCGATCGAATTCAAGATGTATAAGCTCAGATCAATGAGGCATACAGGCCATAAATAACAAATAGACAAAAAAAATTGTATTATTCATAAGAATTTAAGTTAATAAAAACACCTAAAACAAAGAATGTATTATTTAAATTTGTATGATGAGTATTAATGGAACGGTCATTTTGTCAGTCATGACAGACTGAGAAAGTAATTTGTCCCCAGGGCCATACAACTCTACAATGCTTCACTAAAGAGAAGAGGAGAGAGAGACTTCTTTGCATAGTCTGTCTGCCTCTCCTCCTTCTCCACCACTTCCACTACCTCCTATAATAACAGTTATGTACTGACTGTCCACTGGCCCACTGTATACTGTTTACACTGTTAACTGGCTATATTAGCCCATATATGCACAATCCCTCCCTCCCTCCACCCGCCAGCCTGGACTGAGGTCTAACATAACTTAATACTTGAACAATGGCTCTAACACTATTACTTCAAACCTCTAATATTGACTTTTGATCTCTTATATTGTCCATATTTAATGCTGGTCTCTAGACTTTATCCTTGCACTATTGGACCTATTTGCACTACCACCATGACGCACAATCTCATAGTGAATCACAGGGTCAGTCCCTGCCCTCTCACTGCAAGCGTCTCATACTTATACATCCCTTAGTACATTCATGTGGATTTTTTTATTGGATTCTTTTTATTTATTTATTTATTATTATTATTATTTTTTATTTATTTAGTATTTAGTATTTTTTCTTTTATTGTCCATATGCTATTCATGTGAATTTGCTTTTTTTTATGATCCTGTTTATGATGTATGTGTATGTTGTGTGTGATGTCTTAAGCTATTGGGACCTTGAATTTCCCCTTGGGGATCAATAACGTATCTATCTATCTATCTATCTATCTATCTATTTTTGACTGGGAACAAAAAATGGTTTAACATGACTTTGAACACAACAGGATTAAACGATGAGATGGGTCTTCCCCTCTCATACAAAAACAGATCGGGCCTTTTGTCTGTCAATGCGTGAACATGTTTATATTTAGGCTATTTCAATAGATTTTTTCAGTGAGTTAAGCCAAATAATTGGGTGACAAAAAGCATGCATATAGACTATTAATTTTACATATAGACTAATTTTACAGGCTAACAAATACAGTGTGGGTAAAATCTTAATTTGAAAAACAATGAATGCATATCCTGCCAATCAGAATTAGCACCACCCACAGGGGAACATCGGAATATCAAGTGGATTTTCTGATTTCCGTGCAAGAACGGGAAAACCAAAAATCAAGTCATAATTTCGTTTTTCTAAAAAAACTGAAAAAGGAGTTGTTTTCTCGTTTTCATATGTGAAAACAAAAACAAATGATCGGATGATACACGTTAATTATATTGTTTCCGCACTTTCACTTTGTAATTTTACTAGATATTGTACAAAATAAAAGCCCAATAGATGCATATATAGAGATATTAACTTAAAGCATGATTGTATATAGATGAAGTGTTGTATTGGCTTTCAAATCACATTTTATTAGTCTATTTCTCTTTAAAAACACCATAACTAGGCCTACATCTAAAACAAACCTAAAAAAAAACGATATCTCCCACTGCGTAACTCTACAATTTAGAGCCAATTGAAGAGAAAACTCACCTTCAGTTATGCAGCCATCATATTATTCCATAAGAACGTGATGCTCTGAAAGAAAATCCATCTACAAATGTGTTGTAGGCTAAACGTTGGATAAACCGAAAGAAGAAGCAAACTGTTGGCTGGTGTGCCAGTAGACCAACAATAGGCTATAGTGCGTAGTTTCACTTTTATTTTAGTCAACCCTTAGAGCGAAATCCCAAATACTCCCATTCACAGCTGTTGTGAGCATGCAGGGCTGAGGTCCGTTTACCAACAGCTCCTTTACTTCATAGTGGAAATAGCAATTGTAATTTATTTACAAAATGCAAGGATTATGACTTATTTTTAACTAGCAAAAATGCACATAGATTTTAACATTTATAGCTTCCTGTTTACTTTGAATTGAAAATGAAATGACTCGACTTTCCACGGAAAACAGACTATGGTGCTTCCCCTGAACCTTCAAAGCATAGTGTAGGCCTATCATGTAGCCTAGGCACGTTAGAGAGGAAAACAACATTTTGAACGTTAGCCACTTAATTAAGCTTTTTTTTTATTTCCATTTGGATATTTTTTTGAATAAAAATAGAATGACAACATAAAAGTGAAAGCATCTTGCAGCCAGTTGCAGCGTTTTAAAAGCGTCCAACTGTTATGACAGCCTGTGCTGATGATCATATCGAGCTATTTATAATAATAATAATAATAATAATAATAATAATAATAATGTGTTTAACCTTTGCATGGCGAAAGAAACGTCTGTATTTCAGCGGATAATTTGTTTCTGGGTATATCAACTTACCTGCCCGAACACTGAAAGGGTCCTTGTTTAAAACGTCACGTTTTTAACATTTTTAACATTCACTAGAAGCAAATCCAGAATTATTAAATTTGTCATGATGAACGCGCATAGTGGACGCAAACAGAGCCGCGGGACTGCGCCCGCCCGCTCACATGACTGTTCTCCCGAGCTCATGTAGCTAGCTGTAACAATGGATATAGCTAATGGTTGTAATTCACCATGTGTTCTATTAATACGTCCATGGTATTATCTTATGAAGTTATGATACATCCCAGGGATGTATGTAGCTGCTGTAAAGCCTGTTAGCTACGTGGATGTAACGTCATTAGCGTTTCCCAAACTGGCGGGCTATCGGCTAGCTAGCTAGTTGCTAACATTAGGGGTTGCTAGCATGTCTGTATTAAGATCTATACATAGCTAGTTATATGCCTACATAACGTTACTATAAACATAGTGATTACATCGCCTTGGTTCTCTCTTATAATACATCCGAGGGCTGTATGCTGTAAAGCTTGTAACGTGGATGAGAGCTGAAGCCATGAATGAGCTCTGGCTAACTGCTAGCGCTAGTTATTAGCTAGCTAGTAGCACAACATAATTATTAAATCTCCTTGGTTGTCTAGCTAAATACATCTATCGTTTATTTAGCTAAGCATGTAAACGATCGGGAACAACGAAAACTGTTTAACGTTAGTGAATATTTTAAACAATGAAAATGGCGAGTTCATGAGTTCGCCACTTGTAAGAGACACGACAGAGAAGCTCGTGAACGCGCATGTTGCTACCGGTTGCTACGACAACGCAAACAAATTGTTGCTAGTGCGCATGCCCCTCGTGAGCCAACCAGCGTTATGAGCCAACAATGCGGAAGAGCCGAGCTCCATGTTTGCTTTATGCGCTTTTGAGCACTCTCATTGGAACGTACGGGGCTTCCTGCCGAACACTGTATCCAGTTCTCTTAATACATCCATGGTCGGTGTCGGTACACGATCCGTTCTGCACATGCGCAAGATAATACTGTTTTACGTATCCATACGACCTGCACGATCTGTTCCACGCTAGCCTATGGCTAGCCTCCACCGGGAAGCTAACGTTAGTTTAGCTAACAGCTAATTCGGCTAACCGCTAGCTGACAGCTAGATTCAGTCTAAAATAACGTTAACTCAAACGTAATGGGAAAAGCAGGCTACAGCTAAATTAAGACTTCACAGTAATAACAATAAAGACAAGTATTGAGTGATTGTATTTTAAATGAGCACAAGTAAAGTAGAACTGACGTAACAGCTGTTATATATGTTAGGTGTTTGTTATATATGTCAACGTTTATTTTCAAGTTTTATTTTGAGGGTCTTTTAAAGTTATTACATGCTGTCTCAGCTAGCAGTTAGCCGAATTAGCTGTTAGCTAAACTAACGTTAGCTTGGCTGTCGACCGGAAGCGTGGAACAGATCGTGCAGTGTCATAAATCCTCGTACAACCGCGCATGCGCGAACATTTTGCGCATGTGCAGAACGGATCGTGCAGGCAGAACGGATCGTGTACCGACTGTCGGTAAAAGAAAAGACCCTCAAAATAAAACTTGAAAATAAACGTTGACATATATAACAAACACCTAACATATATAACAGCTGTTACGTCAGTTCTACTTTACTTGTGCTCATTTAAAATACAATCACTCAATACTTGTCTTTATTGTTATTACTGTGAAGTCTTAATTTAGCTGTAGCTTGCTTTTCCCATTACATTTGAGTTAACGTTATTTTATTAGACTGAATCTAGCTGTCAGCTAGCGGTTAGCCGAATTAGCTGTTAGTTAAACTAACGTTAGCTTCCCGGTGGAGGCTAGCCATAGGCTAGCGTGGAACAGATCGTGCAGGTCGTATCCTCGGTAAAACAGTATTATCTTGCGCATGTGCAGAACAGATCGTGTACCGGCAGCCCCGACAAAACGTAGCAACATGTGTTTTTTTAATTGAAACGGGTGCGTAGAACACCCTGTTGTGTGCACAAGCGCTGTGCCTTTTTATTACCACGAGTTTTCTCTGCTGATTGGGTATCACCTGACACAGCCAATAAAAAAGAGACACGCCCACCAAACGAGAGGAAAACTATCTCAAAGCCGTTGTCACTGCCCGATGTGAGTCGCGCATGCGTCACTTTGCGACAAGTAGCCTCAAGATGCTAACGGCTTTTTGAGCTAACGCACAGTCTATGAGCTAACGTTAGCAATCAAACAATCATAGATAGCTAAAACGTTTTTGAAAAGACTGCTGCTGCTGGCTACAAGTTAGCAGTCAAACACAATAAAGGCTGTCACTTAATGGCGTTTTGAGCTAACATTAGCAATCAAACAGTCATAGATAGCCAAAACGTTTTTGAAATGACTGCTAGCTAAAAGTTAGCAATCAGACACAACAAAGGCTGTCACTTGAATGGCATTTTGAGCTAACGTTAGCAACCAAACAGTCATGGATAGCTACAACGTTTTTGAAATGATTACCATCTTCTGTTATTGTATGTAAAGAGAAACGTTTATTATTTTATAGATTTCACAAATTTCAGTGTGACACGTTATGCCGTAAACAGTTTAAATCTGAGCATGCGCGACTCACATCTACACTCGACTCACATCCGGTCGACAGCCAAGCTAACGTTAGTTTAGCTAACAGCTGATTCGGCTAACCGCTAGCTGATTGTAGCAGTCTGCCGTTAGCATCCACAGGCAAGCTAACGTTAGTTTAACTAACGGCTCATTCGGCTAACCACTAGCTGATTGTAGCGGTCTGCCGTTAGCCTCCACAGGCAAGCTAACGTTTGTTTAGCTAACAGCTAATTCGGCTAACTGCTAGCTGAGACAGCATGTAATAACTTTAAAAGACCCTCAAAATAAAACTTGAAAATAAACGTTGACATATATAACAAACACCTAACATATATAACAGCTGTTACGTCAGTTCTACTTTACTTGTGCTCATTTAAAATACAATCACTCAATACTTGTCTTTGTTATTACTGTGAAGTCTTAATTTAGCTGTAGCCTGCTTTTCCCATTACGTTTGAGTTAACGTTATTTTAGACTGAATCTAGCTGTCAGCTAGCGGTTAGCCGAATTAGCTGTTAGCTAAACTAACATTAGCTTCCCGGTGGAGGCTAGCCATAGGCTAGCGTGGAACAGATCGTGCAGGTCGTATCCTCGGTAAAACAGTATTATCTTGCGCATGTGCAGAACGGATCGTGCAGGCAGAACGGATTGTGTACCGACACAGTCTATGGCCGTTGCACACAAGGGGGTAATGGCGCGTTCATGCCACCTCGGAATGACAGGGACGGACCGCCCCCGCGATTACGTTGTTTTTCCAACTACCAGCGTTCACATGGTTAGGATGGTCAACACAAACTGTTCTTTTTGTGAAGACCACCCAGAAACTGTTAGACACCTCTTTTGGCATTGCCCACACACCAGAACGTTTTGGCAAAACCTCAGCAGATTCATCATTGACCATATTTATAAAGACTTTGCCTTATTGTGGAAGGATGTTATTTTTTGCTTTTATAAAAGCCATAGTAAAGAAAAGTTCATAAGTGTAAATTCAGCACTAAAAAAAACCTAGTTTTGTACTTTGTCTCCATGAAGTTGAACATTATATTAATCTGATTTCTGGCTCAAACAACAAAAAGGCTGTTAAAACTGTCAACATATGGTCCTCTTTCTCTTTGTAATGGCCTATAAGCTTCCCCTGGCAATCTTGTTTTATATTTTGTTTATTTTTTTATTGTTGTATGTTATGTATGTTTTGGCTATTCACATGTGATTTGTACCCTTTATTTGCAATAAAAAAAAAAAATTAAAAAAAAATGGTTAGGATGCCCAGTAAGCACACATACGTCGCGGCGACGTATTGGCGATGTAATCAAAATACATCGGGGATATGTAGTATTTTGGTAGTTTGCTCACTGGCACGACGTCCCCGCGACGTCGCTGCGCTACGTTTCAGCGACATATAGCCGCTCTCTCCGCGACGTATACATATATACATCGTTCTAACGTATGCCATACGTCGTAGAGATGCAGGCAATATACATCGTTCTAACGTATGCCATACATCGTAGAGATGTAGGCTTATATACGTCGTTCTAACGTATGCAATACATTGTAGAGATGTAGGCTTATATACGTCGTTCTAACATATGCAATACATCGTAGAGATGTAGGCTTATATACGTCGTTCTAACGTATGCAATACATTGTAGAGATGCAGGCTTATATACATCGTTCTAACATCTGCTATACATCTTACAGATGTGGTCATCTTCCTGTTATACATAGTACAGATGTCAGGCTCTACATCCACCAGATTTCATTTATACCGTCTGCAGATGTCAGGCACTATATACCGTATATGTTATCCTAACATACCTTTACTCTTTAAATGTTGATAAAATAAATTACAAATTACTTACCTTAGTACACCGAGAATATTTTAGATAGGGGGCCTAATTAACATTTTACTGCTATAACTACTACTACTTTATAATAAACTATAGCTACAGTCCAATAATACCAGTCTAATCTGTAGAAATCAGTCTAGAAGATGACAAACAATTATTAACCTAATTACTTGAAAACATCTTAAATCACTCTGTAGGATCGCTGGTATAAACAAGACCAGTAAACTTCTCACTTTTTGCTTAACAAACATTTATTTTTAACTATATAATTAATCAATAAACATAAAAAACATTAACAAATATTAAAACATTAAAATAAAGAATTATCTTGGCCGGCGGTGGTGGCGATTAGGTGCCAGCCGGAGAAACTCTTTGATGGCCTTCTCGGCCTCCGCTTCCGTCGGCGCCTGGAGGACCGGGTTCCTCATTACTGCTGCTGTAATAAAATCGTTGGATTCGAATTATTATCATACTATTTATTTTGTTTTATGCAAGAGATCATAAAGTAGTATTCACTCAGTTAAATTGCAGAAATCTACCACAAACATTCATATAAATAAATATATATATATATATATATATATACACACACACACACACACACACCCACAAAAACGTCTCCGGTAAGTAAAAACCTTAACCATCATTTAATGGCCTATCAAAAGACTACAACATTTTTTGTGAAATCAGAGATCTTTCTTACTGTGCATGCATTTTTTTTTTTTTTTTCCCATATTTAGCTTTGCGTTCCCCCATGTCCACACCAAGGCCCAGTATTGACAGCTAGAAACTTTGTATTATGAAATAAGACATCCAAGGGATGCATATAATTCTCCCAGTCTCTGCGTGAAGTAATGTAAACAAAAAATAATAATAATAATACGCAAATTACACACCTCTCCAAGTATGATGAGAATGTCATTTTTCTCCCTGAACAGGATCGGCAACAGCAGGATTGCAGCTCTGAAATCAATCCCTGAAAAAAATATTAGGTGAATGTACAGTGTATTTTGGTTGGTTAGGCCTTATCTTGTCTGAAGACAAATAGAAAAGAAATTAAGCTTAAATGGCTCCACAACACTAGGGGTGACCACGGCTGATCAGTGAGTCACTTACCAGGGACATCTTCGGTGAGGGCAGCCTCTCTTTCCTCCAAAGCCAGATCTGCAAGGGGAGATTTCCTTTGAGTCAGTCTAAGCACTGTGGGTACTAGGATCTTAAAGCCATCTTAAAATCTTCGGCAGATATTCATTCTGCAACACAGCACAAACAAACAGGAAACATGTCACAACATTATCATAGGATTTTAAAATTAAATTTCAAAGAGAGCCTTTAGTAATTTAATATGAACTCCAACACAAATATAAGGAAATAAAACATGTAGACAAACCCTGCATGGACTCTTACAATAAAACAATAGTCCTAAAATGTATGGCAAATTAACCATACTGTAACAATACTGTTACAGTAAAAGTCCTGCAGTGTAAATGTTACTTAAGCAAAAGTCTAAGTATTATCAGGATAATGTAGTTAAACATTAAAACATGTTAGAAAGTGTAAAGGATCCAACCAGTTGTGTGTTTAATGGACTAATCATCTCAGTTTACTTAAGAATCAAACATCAGATTTTATAAACTACATGTGTTCTGTGAGCAGTAATCTTAATGTGTAAAGTAACTAGTAACTGTAACAGATGAATGTAGCGGAGTAACTAAAGTAACTAGGAACTAAAGCTGTAACAGATGAATGTAGTGGAGTAACTAAAGTAACTAGTAACTAAAGCTGTAACAGATAAATGTAGTGGAGTAAAAAGTAGAAAGTGGAATGAAAAGAAAAGACAAGTAAAGTACCTCAACATTTAGACTGAAGTACAGTACTGGAGTAAATGTACTTAGTTACATTCTACCCCTGCGTTCGGACTACAAAGACAGTGCAAGATTATGCATTACAGTGTGTACACCCTAATGCATAATGTTACACTACATAAACTACCGGAGCCAGGTGAATTCAGATCCAGATAAAAACTTCTTCAGTAGTAACATTTACATTTTATATTATTTATATGTCTATGAGATTATAGAGTTATTTTCCATGGTTCTACTTGGGCCTAATGTTATAACAATCACATAACATTACTGTTACCGGTACCTTGATTCCACTGTAGCCTTCTCTGAATGTACCGGGACAGGCTCAACGGTTAGTGTCACGGTTTCTTTCCACTGCTGTACAAATCGGTTGAATTTGGCTTGCTTCTTAAACGATCCTTCAAAGAGGTATGAAACCATCCTCTCAGTCAATCCATAGTCCACTGCTTCTCCGTCAACTTCATTATCTAACGTACAATACAGAAAAGAAAAACAGCAATGTTAACCACCACTGTGGTAACAGCATAATGTAACGTTATACATTTAAAAAGCACATTATGCAATCACGCTTCTCTATCATCCTCCGTTTGGTCCGGACCTAATATCCATATAAAAAAACAAAGTAGGGTGCCCAGATAGCTCAGTTGGTAAAGCGGGCGCCCATATATATAGAGGTTTACTCCTCGACGCAGCGGCCGTGGGTTTGACTCTGACGTGCGGCCCTTTCATGTCTTCAGCTGTCCTGTCTATTAAAGGCCTAAAATGCCCCAAAAAATAATCTTTCAAAAAAAAAAAAAAGTATTTAGGCGTACCTCATTAGAGACGCTGGAAAAGTCACTCACTCACTCACTCACACTATATTAATATAACGTAACGTTAGGCCTATCTTACTTTTTTTTATTAATGATAATAATCGGGTTATTTTGAAAACAGCAGTTAGCTAGCTAACGTTAAATGTTACGCTTAGCTAGCTACTCGAAAGGGAGGTTAACCGTTGGTCGGTTCTGTCAGTTAACGTTAACGTGACTGGTGTTGTAACTTGACGTTAGTCTTTGTAGGTTAATTAACGTTAACATTACATGGTTTTACGAAAATGTTCTAAGACAGTTTGACGACAAAATAAAGAATAAATCATAATTTCAAACCCTCACTGGCTACCGATAGTCACATTCCGCCCAAATGGCTTTGCTTTACCATTAACATATATTTAAGAACAAAAGACTTTTAGGCGGCAAAGACGCTTTTTATCGTTCTCCTCTGACGCAGTCCAGCTAACGTTTTATAGCTAGCGTTAACGTAAGTCATAAGAAAAGACTTTTCGGCGGCAAAAACGCTTTTTTCTCCTCTGACGCAGTAGTTTTATAGCTAACGTTAATGTTAGCTAGCTAACTCGATGGTCAACTGTAGCTAAGTACCGTTAGCTAGCTAAGTACCATGTCGTAACATGTAGAATGGCAATATGGGACATAATACTGCTAATGTTTTAACTACCTAACCTGTTAACGTTAATAATGGCAATCATCAATGTCGAGTGTAGCTAGCTAATGTTGACAGAGTATGAACTTGGCTAGTGCTAACGGTAAAGTTAACTTCCAACTTTGAATATTAACACCACAAACACAGATTAAAAATGCACATAATTTACCTTTGAATTCGCTCCTCTTCAGTGACCTTTATTCCAAAACGAAGTAAGCCCGTGATTAAATCCTCCGTTGCTAAATGTCCAAGCGCCATCCTCCCGACTTTGATCGACACTGACGGAGACTGACAGTTGGATCACTGTCGATTCACTCATGTATCCTTCCGCGCTGAAGTATTTATGCTTCCGCCGAGTCGAGCTCTCGTTAGCATGTAGCTAGATCCTTTCAATAGAACACAACTTAAAGCGTTAACAATTGTCTGTTTCATTCTAATATAAATAGGGTAAAGGGTTTGAAAATTAAATTCTTCAATAGGCTACTGTTTGTGAATATAAATATAAATTATTACATAGGTCTACTCCTCATTAACATGATTAAAAATGATTCAAAGGGACACTTCACCAAAAAAACATTCTGATTTATTTTGCCATTGTCTACTACGTGAAGACATATGGCTACTCAAAGATAATTTACACAAGTTCAGATTATTATAGAAAATAGCACACTAACACATTAAAAGTTGCTGGGCAGAATTCAGATTCACTATCCATCACATCAACAGTGTGTGTAGTAAAGATGTCCAGACGCTCATTAAACGATGCTTCCAAATGACACGTGAACAACTGAGGAACTTTTAATACATCGTTCCGACATAGTTAATACGTCGCTGCGATGTATAGATTGCGATCATAATAAGACGTCCAGACGCTCAATAAACGACGCTTCATTATGACCCGCGAACAACTGAGGAACTTTTAATACATCTCACCGACATAGTTAATACGTCGCTGCGATGTATAGATTGCGATCATAATAAGACCTCCAGACGCTCAATAAACGATGCTTCATTATTCTTCTTTATGACCCGCGATCAATTGCAGACGAAGCGATCAATTGCATACGTCGTGCCGACGTATGTGTGCTTACTGGGTGGTCGGGATGCGTGTTGTTCTTCTGTTATATTGGCCTTTGGCATAACAACTTGTTGCATGACTGCCACCAGCTGTTGGGCGTAGCCTAGGAGCATCCTTATATATGTCAATGGGAGCATCAGGTGTGTGAAAACCTGGTGAAAACATGGAGGCCACAATAATTTGCTGCTGTTTTCTTATACGAGCATACAAACAGCACATGGACAGGTGTTTGTGTTATCTGTAGGACAACGAACGGGAAAGGACACGGATAAGGTGTTGTTTTTTTTCATACATAGGCCTATTTATGAATAATTTGAAACATGTTATGTCTGTGTATGTTTCTCAGCAGAGGCATTTGTCCACAATAAGTAAGTTTGTCATTGAAATATGTTCAGTGAACCAAATTCGCCTACATCAAACGTCAGTTGTCAACAACGCGTCACCAACTGGGAAACTCGGTTAGCAAAATCTGGCCCGAGTTTCCCACCTCTGATTCCCACAGGAAGGGACGTGAATGATGACGTTTTCACTCGGAAAAACGTTTTTCCGATGTCCATGAACGCACGGTAAGCTTCTCCTCACAACGCGTACCTCCCATAGACTGTATATAGAAGCTAATATCCTTCACTGGTCTCCGTCCAGAGCAACGGAATCTGTTGGTCCATTCTAGATACAGTCTATGGTTGCACACTGTTACAAGGAAACCGTAGCAAAACGATGAACGTGCCCCAGGGCTATGTTCAGCCCCAGCCAAACGTAGCAACACTTACGTGTTTTTAAACTGAAACGGTGTGCGCTGAACACCCTGTTGTGTGCGCAAGCGCTCTGCCTTTTTATTACCATGAGTTAACATACATGTCTCTGCTGATTGGGTATCACCTGTGACAGTCAATTAACAAGAGAGTATATTAAAATCAACAGTATGGTTCCGAGAAAACATGTCGTTAAATGCAGAAACCGTAGCCGTGAGATTGAACGTGCCCCAGATGATACATTCGGGAGTAATTGTAAATCATAAGTCACAGAATTATACTCAGTAACAATAATTTTTTTCTGCCACACAGCATCATTTTTCATTGATTACTTACCACTTTGCAACAGTAGCCTAATACAGAGACCTTAATTAGTGGGAATGCTATTCAACAGCATTCCAACTATTGTTGTTCCTGTCGGCCATTTTGTTTATTTATTTTTGTTTTTATTCCCTCTTCCGTACGTTTTTTGGCTCTCTGTAACTTCTGCATACGTTCAGCTATTAAAACCATTCAACTTTTAAAATGTTCAGCTCATTCAGCTAATGATGGGACTTCTTCAACTTTTTTTCTACTATTTATACTTTTTAAAGTAATAAGCTTTTTAAGACTTTTTTTTAACATTGAAGTCAATGAGAGCATGCTTCAAATCCTTAAAATCTTCTTCCGCCCCCAAAATTTTCAGCTCCTTCATACTTTCACCTACAGACGCCAAACAAACTTTAAAATGTTCACAAAATATTCAGTTATCCGGCTCTATCTTTTCAGTTTCATATCTTTTACAGTTTTTGTGAAAAAGCTGTTTAAGTTTAGTAATCATTTCAGGATTTTTCTGCGTTTTTAGTGAGTGTGTGTGGCGTCTCCTAGAGTGGATGATGTCATCCCCAGAGCACAGAACGTTCAAAAAAATATCTTTGTCCCCTCTCTATAAATTGCTCTCACGCCCACAATATCTACTTGTCATACACAATTTATACATCAAAACGTAGGTATTTTCTCAGTTATGCGATATGCCTTATACTTTTGGCTCGATGAGCTTCCAAATGACAAGAGTTCCACATCTCTGTCCATCCACTGCCCTGTTTAACATTCTTCACATTTCTGAGCGAAACGCAGAGCAAACCACTTTTTTAAATCGCTGACATGCCCACATTTTTAAGTTTACCAACATAAATTTTACATGAATACGTTCACAAAGGTCTTGTGGTGGTCACGATTACATAATTTCATCGATACCCCTTATCGTTTTAGCAGTCTGAGGCTTTATTTGAGAGCTTGCTCTGTGTCTTTGAATAGCTCCAGTGGGGCACAGCTGACAGTTTCAGCAGGTGACACGGTCGTTAACCTGATTAAAGATCAAAGAGATCTCATCACAGACTTCAAAGGGTGTTTATCAACATGGTCACAGGTCATTGGTAGCCATGACAACCCTTTCACAGACAGTCAACTTGAATACTACAGGCAGTAATATGAACATTAGTCTATATCTATTGCGTTCCACTTCTGTCTGACTGTCTCTGTCTCTCTGTCTCTCTTTTTTTAATTGTATTCCCTCTTCCATACGTTTTTTGGCTCTCTGTAACTTCTGCATACGTTCAGCTATTAAAACCATTCAACTTTTAAAATGTTCAGCTCTTTCAGCTAATGACGGGACTTCTTCAACTTTTTTTCTATTATTTATACTTTTTAAAATATTAAGCTTTTTAACACTTTTTTAAAACATTGAAGTCAATGAGATCATGCTTCAAATCCTTCAAATTTTCTTCCGCTCCCAACATTTTCAGCCCCTCCATACTTTCACCTACAGTTCTAAATAAAGAACCTACGGTTCTCTCACACTGTCTCTCACTCATTAGCATTAGCAGGTGTGGTGATCAATGATCAAAGACAGGCTTTATAAGTGCTAAAGGAACATTAAGCATCTATACAGATGATAGTGTAGTGGATATTGTGTATGCCTTTGGTGTGGGAGATCAAGGTTTGAATCCAGCTGTGATACATCAGTCAATATGTCCCTGATTGAGATGTTATTTCACTTTTTTTCAACTATTCTCACTACTTCAACTTATTCCTACGGATTTAAGCTATTCAACCAGTTTAGCTTTAACAATTCAGCTATTCATGTTTATTTTGGCTCTCCTCTCTTTCTCTCCTCTCTTCTCTCCTTCTCTCTGTCCTCTCTTTCCTTTTGTTCAGCCCCATTCTTTTTACCTAATATATTTCACATCTCATATCAGCTAGATTGATGCTTTTTCATTCTATGCAGTGTCTGATAATAATACAAAGTATTTCTTCTTTCAGCCGTTTTAGGTAATTCATTTCAACTTTCATCTTTGACAGTATTACAGTTCAGCTTCAAGCTTTTCTAACAGCGTATTTTAGCTCTTCACTTGGGTAATGCAGTTTAGCTTCCAACTCTAACAATTTTCCTGATTTTTTAGCAGTGTAGTGCATTTGAGCTTTAAGATTTTTCGTATTATTTGTTTCATATTTCTGCATTTGTGAGTGATTATCAGTTAGAAAATATACTCAGACCTCACAATGTTCTACGTCTTTTGTCATTCAACTTTTGAAGCCAACAGTTCAGTTTAGCATAAGCTTTTAACTTTTTAATGAAATTCATACTTATTAAAACGACTTCCACTTTTTCAACTCTTCTCACTACTTCAACTTCTTCTTAATGATTTAAGCTATTCAACCAGTTTAGCTTTAGCAATTCAGCTATTCAGCATTCCCACGCATTTTCCGCAGGAAATGCTTTTTCTATAGAATAGAATGTGTCTTATTTTATCAGTAATTATGATCAAACAAAAGAAACTGTAAAACATCATTAGATAATGTATTTATATACTGTATGTACATATTTACATATCTAACCCTATAACATATACAACAGAATAGAAATAGAAATAGCTAAAAACTGAAAACATGCCACTCAGTGACATATCATGTTTGAGAATTGTCCTTCACATGAGGAGCGAGATCCCGCGGATCCACGCGACTACGCAGGTGAAGTGTGGCTCCCCGTGTGAAAAGCCCTTTATTCCCACAATGGGGACATTCTCACTGTTGCAGCATCGAGGGAAAGAGATAGCTTCATATTTCACTTCCTTTACGACAACTTTTAACATGTACAAGATAAACATGAGCAGGGGCTAAACGGCTATTGGACAGTTTGAATAACTGTAAAAAAAAAAAAATGTTATTGTGGTAAATGCACATCTTAAATATTAGGTAGTTGCCGAGCACACATGGTTATTGGAGTTACAGAAAATGGCGTCCCAACTGGCGCATACTTGGGTGTACTGCTCTTGTGTAAAGACATCCATCTTTTTCCTTTCCATATTTTGTAAAGTGTTCTTTCTTTGCCATATTTTAGGAATCATCAGAAATCATAACATTCATACTGTATATTCAAACATAAACAAACTGGTATACGATAGCAACAATAGAATCAAAGATAGAATGGAATAGAATCAATAACCATTTGGATTGAAAACATAAGAATACATGTTGTTGTTGTTGTCATAACGACACACTATGAATACTGGGACCCAACTTTAGTTCTGACACAAATTCACTCAGACAGCAGTTTGTATCAGAGAGTCATTTGACTGTGACAATCCAAAGGTGCACATCGCAACAAGAGAGAAGACACTGGTCAGCAGAATACGAAGTTGGAAAACATGGAATTCCACTCCAGAGAGATTGAACCGCAAATTAATTTCTATCTCAGTTCACTTGAAGAACAAGTACGGTGTGAACTGAAGGACAGCGAGGCAAGGCTCACCCAATGTGAATCTGAGGGAAGAGTTCACCTGATCATCCGAGAGGACTTGCTGGCCAATGTCCTCGATCAGCTCCAACAACAGAGAGAGGGCAGCACTTTGAGCCATGACAAAAAGCTGATGCAGAGGGAGATGTGTGACTTAAAAGTTCAGCTTGCTGAATGTGTCCCCTCCCCACCCAGGGAAACAGAGTATCTGAAATCCCAGCTGGGAAAAATCAGCAACAGACTGCGAAAAACCCAAAAAGATCTCGAGCTGCAGTACTTCATTACTGAAGACCTGAAGGTCGAATTGGAGCAGATGAAGGGAGAGAAGGAGGCCCTAAAAAACAATGTGGAGACTCAGAAGATGGAGCTTGGTAAAGAGAGACAGATGCTCGTGGTAGGTAAGACCACCAACGTGATGTTGGAGAGCTATCTAGAGATTGAGAGGGCTCAAGCTCAAGAGCTGAAGGATAAATTGAGCAAGATGGAGGAAGCTCTCCAAAAACAGGACGAAGAGGCAAAGGAGATACTGGAAAGATCCCAGGCTTCCCATAGAGCCCAGCTGGCGATGCAGGACAAAAGCAACAAGAACCTCATGGCTGCTCTGAAGAAGGCTGAGCAGCAGCTGGAGAGTAATCTCAACCAGTGGAAGGAGGACAAGGCATCCCTCCTACAGGCCACAGAAAGCCTGAAGCTGACTCAGCAGGAAAAAGAGCAGGACTGGGAGAGGACCGAGAGCACCATGAGGTCCCAGCTGGTAGATCTTCAGAGCCAGATGATGACAAAGCCAAAGAAGAAGAAGTGGTACAAAAGGCTTCTGCCTGGCTGAGGAATTGTATAGTATTTGTACTTGTATAGTGTCTGTCTGTCTGTCTGTCTGTCTGTCTGTCTGTCTGTCTGTCTGTGTGGGTCTGTCTGTCTGTCTGTGTGGGTCTGTCTGTGTGGGTCTGTCTGTCTGTCTGTCTGTCTGTGTGGGTCTGTCTGTCTGTGTGTGTGGGTCTGTCTGTCTGTCTGTGTGTGGGTCTGTCTGTCTGTCTGTGTGTGGGTCTGTCTGTCTGTGGGTCTGTCTGTCTGCGTGTGGGTCTGTCTGTGTGTGGGTCTGTCTGTCTGTGTGTGTGTGGGTCTGTCTGTGTATTTGTGGGTCTGTCTGTCTGCGTGTGGGTCTGTCTGTGTGTGGGTCTGTCTGTCTGTGTGTGGGTCTGTCTGTCTGTGGGTCTGTCTGTCTGTGTGTGGGTCTGTCTGTGTGTTTGTGGGTCTGTCTGTCTGTCTGTCTGCGTGTGGGTCTGTCTGTGTGTGGGTCTGTGTGTGGGTGGGTGGGTCTGTCTGTCTGTGTGTGTGTGTGTGTGTGGGTCTGTCTGTCTGTCTGTGTGTGGGTCTGTCTGTCTGTGGGTCTGTCTGTCTGTCTGTGTGTGTGTGTGGGTCTGTCTGTCTGTCTGTGTGTGTGTGGGTGGGTCTGTCTGTCTGTCTGTGTTTGTGTGTGTGTGTGTGTGTGTGTGTGTGTGTGTGTGTGTGTGTGTGTGTGTATATGTGTGTGTGTGTGTGTGTGTGTGTGTGTGTGTGTGTGTATGTGTGTGTGTGTGTGTGTGTGTGTGTGTGCGTTTGCATGCAGGGCGTGTGATGCGTCAGTGCAGTAGTGTTGCAGTAGCAGTGCTTGTAGTTAGTGCATGTTGCTTCTGCTTGCCACTCTCTGCTTTCAGCTACTGCCACCGGATAGCCCTTTGTTTTCAGGGGCGAAAAGAGGAGCCGAGTGTGTAAGGCTCCTCAGCCGGTACATAGCCTCTCCACTGCCAAGATCTCGTACACGCCTCCCCGTGGCACACATGGTAACTGGTCCCTTATGGTTCCAGGCTAAGTTGTACAGGATCTCGGAGCAGCAGTGGGCCCCAGAGACGTGGCATGCAGGCCCATTGGTGAGTGGAAACGCCCTGATGCCCGTCAACCACTGTCCCAGTTATGGGTAAATAGCCCCAGCTATGGGTAAATAGTGAAGACCCCAACAGCAGCGCAGGCGGAAGATGTTGGTGTGAGAACCACCACAACGGCTGGGAAGGCGGAAGAAGGCAACCCCACAGCCACGTGGGTTACCTCGGGAGGGTACAGTGGCTAGGGGAGCAAACCCCAAAGACAAACCTGCACCTGGGGACAGGCACAGGTGGAGTCCATGTGGTAGGAGTGAAGATGGTGGGAGTGAGGTCTGCGCACCCACACCCTCACCTTAATCCTCACCTATGCGCAAGCTTCTTGCCGCCACCCCCGAAAAACGTCCTGTGGCGATGTGAGAAAACTGAAACTATTCCTCACAACTATAGAATAACTACTGCATACACACAAACACTAGCTACACAAATAATCTTTTAAAATAAATGTATAAAAATTATGTTTGTTGGTGTGACGGCCCTGGGCCTGTCGTACATGTGTACTGTGGTTTGTCTTGTTAACTTGCAGGTGTAGCGGAGGAGATAATGAGATGACTGTGATCACCTGGCCGGTCCTCCCAGACTATTTAACCCCGCCTGCCCCGAGACCAGGCGGCCGCATTCTCCCGACTGCACACCAACATGTTTTCTCTCTGTTTGAGTTTTCCCTTTGTTAACTACTGACAACATGCACCTCACATTCTCCATTACATCCATACACCTTCATTCATCACTGATACTGACAATCACACTTCATCGTTCTCTTGTTTGCATCATTATTTAATAAATGTCACTTTATTATTGTTACGTTGCTGTGCATCTCCCTGTTTTGTTGTGGCCTGTGAGCCGGTCGTAACAAGTTGGGGGCTCGTTTGCCGTGAGTATAAAACCAGGACCTTGTTTGTGGTTTTCTTTAATTAATCCTAGTTAGTTGCTGTTGAGGCAATTTGGTTAAGTTGAGCTAGTCTATTGTTGTTTAAATGTTAAGTTGCACTACAGTCATGTGTAATATAGTTTGATGTATAAATCAGGGGACAAACGCTCATTTGCATCCTGAACCCCCAAAATATAACTTAGCTCAAATTATTTTATATGTTAAATATAATATACTAAATATAGGTTTTTGTCTGGAGGTACATGTTGGTCATCCAAAGAAAATAATGAAATTAACAACACAAGAGCATTTCTTTCAGGGAGATTTTGCAGGTTTACTACGAGTCTCATGTAGCTTTAGACTTTAAGACTAAACAGGTTTATTTAGTGTCACAGAGCCTTTCAAACACAGCTGCAATTCAAAGTTTTATGAAGAAGAAATGCTTTAGAATATACACTGGTTATTGTCAAATCAGCTACAAACTTGAATTATTTGATATTATCAGTTTACTTTTTTGTTTTAGGAATAATCAATAAATCCTATGATTTTAATATATGTAGTTTTGGTTTAAAGGTGCTGTAGGTAGGACTGGGAAGATCCAGGACTTAGCCAACAAATTTGAACATCAACAACTTCTCAGTCCCTCCCCCTTTTCTGCTAAAGCCCAAAACGGTCTCCTAACCCCACATGGGAGAATGAATGCGTGTGCATGAGCAGTGATTGACACGCAGTTAGACACCCCCCCTGGCCCTGATTGGTGCACCCGAACCGCTCAGGGCGCCTGTTCAGCTGTCGCAGCCCTCTCACTCTGACATCTCTCCATTAGTGCATGTAAAAGGACCGGAGCATGTGTGTGTGTGTGTGTATTTCAGGCCTGTGTGTAGTGTGTAATAACAACAGAGTGTAAATTGTAATTCCCCCATTGGGGATCAATAAAGAGTATAAATTATAATAATAAAAATAAACATCTGAACAGGGAGCAGTGGATTTTTGCAAATCACACTGCAGGCTGTAGGTGGAGCCAGAGGAGCCGGATTTTTTTTCAGTTTCAGCTAAAATGACAGAAAGTTAGCTTTATAAGTCTTACCTACTGCACCTTTAATGATGTGCCTGAGCCACGCCTCTTCCTCCGACACAGAAAGCAGACGAAATGTGACACAGAAAACATCTTATCTGTTGTCCCAGTAAGCTATTTCATTGAGTCAGCATGCACAATACCAGGGCCTCTCCTAAGTGGAATGCAGCCATCATTAATGGTTTTGAATACACCTGTGCTTTTCCTACTATGACATGTCAACATGTTTGCCATGAAAAAAATCTACAGTGTGAGTTGGAAACTGGATGTCGCAGAAAGTGACCATGACCCCTAGTGTGGCGGCAATATTAATGCACGGTGCAAATAGTCCCGGAAATGGTGTCTTGATCTAATATGACTAATAACTATGATAGACTTATTTAAAGGTCCTATGACATGGTGCTCTTTGGATGCTTTTATATAGACCTTAGTGGTCCCCTAATACTGTATCTGAAATCTCTTTTATATAGGCCTTAGTGGTCCCCTAATACTGTATCTGAAGTCTCTTTTATATAGACCTTAGTGGTCCCTAATACTGTATCTGAAGTCTCTTTTATATAGACCTTAGTGGTCTCCTAATACTGTATCTGAAGTCTCTTTATAGAGGCCTTAGTGGTCCCTTAATACTGTATCTGAAGTCTCTTTTATGTTTGTGGCGTCTGCCAGAGTGGATGATGTCATCGCTAGAGTGCAGCACCTTAAAAAAAATATCTTTCTCCCCTCTCTATAAATTGCTCTCACGCCCACAATATCTAATTGTCATACACAATTTATACATCAAAACATAGGTATTTTTGTCTAGTTTCAGCCAATGTGCTCAGTTTTGCGATATGCCTTATACTTTTGGCCCACATTTTTAAGTTTATCAACATAAATTTTACATGAATACGTTCACAAAGGCCTTGTGGTGGTCACGATTACATCATTTCACCGATAGCCCTTATCGTTTTAGCAGTCTGAGGCTTTGAGAGCTTGCTCTGTGTCTTTGAATAGCTCCAGTGGGGCACAGGTGACAGTTTCAGCAGGTGACACGGTCGTTAACCTGATTAAAGATCAAAGAGATCTCATCACAGACTTCAAAGGGTGTTTTCACTGGTCATACGTTACCATGACAACCCTTTCACAGACAGTCAACTTGAATACTACAGGCAGTAATATGAACATTAGTCTACTAGTCTAATAATCTTTTGCGTTCCACTTCTGTCTGTCTCTGTCTCTCTTTGTCTGTCGCTCTGTCTCTGTCTGTCTCTCTGTCTGTCTGTCTCTCTGTCTGTCTCTCTCTGTCTGTGTCTCTCTGTCTATGTCTCTCTGTCTCTCTGTCTGTCTGTCTGTCTCTGTCTCTCTCTGTCTGTCTCTGTCTCTCTCTCTCTCTCTGTTTCTCCCTGTCTCTGTCTCTCTCTCTCTCTGTCTGTTGTCTGTCTGTTTCTCTCTGTCTGTCTCTGTCTCTCTCTGTCTGTCTCTGCCTGTCTCTCTCGCTCTCTCTCTCTCTCTCTCTCTCTGTCTGTCTCTGGCTCTCTCTGTCTGTCTATGTCTCTCTGTCTCTGTCTCTCTGTCTCTGTCTGTCTCTCTCTGTCTCTCTGTCTGTCTCTGTCTGTCTCTGTCTGTCTCTCTGTCTGTCTCTCTCTGTCTGTCTCTCCGTCTGTCTGTCTGTCTCTGTCTGTCTGTCTGTCTCTGTCTCTCTCTCTGTCTGTCTCTGTCTCTCCCTGTCTCTGTCTGTCTGTTTCTGTTTCTCCCTGTATCTGTCTCTCTGTCTGTCTGTTTGTTTCTCTCTGTCTCTGTCTCTCTGTATCTGTCTCTGTTTCTCCCTGTCTGTCTGTCTGTTTCTGTTTCTCCCTGCCTCTGTCTCTCTCTGTCTCTCTGTATCTGTCTCTGTTTCTCCCTGTCTGTCTGTCTGTTTCTGTTTCTCCCTGCCTCTGTCTCTCTCTGTCTCTCTGTCTGTCTGTTTGTTTCTCTCTGTCTGTCTGTCTCTGTCTGTTTCTCCCTGTCTCTGTCTCTCTCTGTCTGTCCATGTCTCTCTGTCTCGGTCTGTCTCTCTGTCTGTTTGTTTCTTGTTTTTCTTCCCTCTTCTGTATGTTTTTTGGCTCTCCGTAGCATACGTTGAACTATTAAAACCATTCAACTTTTAAAATGTTCAGCTCTTTCAGCTAATGACGGAACTTCTTCAACTTTTTTTCTACTATTTATACTTTTTAAAATATTAAGCTTTTTAACACTTTCCTTTAACATTGAAGTCAATGAGATCATGCTTCAAATCCTTCAAATTTTCTTCAGCTTCCAACATTTTCAACCCCTCCATACTTTCACCACACATTTCTACATAAAGAACCTACGGTTCTCTCACACTGTCTCGCACTCATTAGCAGGTGTGGTGATTAATGATCAAAGACAGGCTTTATAAGTGCTAAAGGAACATTCATGGTCTATAGATGATAGTGTAGTGGATAGGGCACATGCCTTTGGTGTGAGAGATCCTGGTTTGAATCCCACTGGTGTACATCAGTCAATGTGTCCCTGATCAAGATGTCATTTCACTTTTTCAACTATTCTCACTACTTCAACTTATTCTTACGGATTTAAGCTATTCAACCAGTTTAGCTTTAACAATTCAGCTATTCATGTTTTATTTTGGCTCTCCTCTCTTCTCTCCTTCTCTCTGTCCTCTCTTTCCTTTTGTTCAGCCCCATTCTTTTTACCTAATATATTTCACATCTCATATCAGCTAGATTGATGCTTTTTCGTTCTATGCAGTGTCTGATAATAATACAAAGTATTTCTTCTTTCAGCCGTTTTAGGTAATTCATTTCAACTTTCATCTTTGACAGTATTACAGTTCAGCTTCAAGCTTTTCTAACAGTGTATTTTAGCTCTTCACTTGGGTAATGCAGTTTAGCTTCCAACTCTAACAATTTTCCTGATTTTTTAGCAGTGTAGTCCATTTGAGCTTTAAGATTTTTCGTACTATTTGTTTCATATTTCTGCATTTGTGAGTGATTATCAGTTAGAAAATATACTCAGACCTCACAATGTTCTACGTCTTTTGTCATTCAACTTTTGAAGCCAACAGTTCAGTTTAGCATAAGCTTTTAACTTTTTAATGAAATTCATACGTATTAAAACGACTTCCACTTTTTCAACTCTTCTCACTACTTCAACTTCTTCTTACTGATTTAAGCTATTCAACCAGTTTAGCTTTAGCAATTCAGCATTCCCACGCATTTTCCCGCAGGAAATGCATTTTCTAGTATTGATATGATATTTCAATATTGATTCAGCTTAGGCTACTACAATGTGCTATGTTGACAGGTGGCTCATGCTAATGCTTGGTGGCTAAACTGTAGCCTACCGTAACAGTTGCAACAATGTTCAACCAGCTCATAAAGTTTAGAGTGATTGTTTTGACCACAGTTAACAGCTCTGGGCTAACACATGATTATATTCACAAATAATGATCAAGTAACATTAGCTAACAAATCCAATTGCTTTATTTGAGCTACCCGTTTTATAAATTCACGTTATACAAAGACATTATGCAAAATTATATTAGACACATTGAAAATGAAACCAAACATTTTTATAAGCAAATGGGTAAATAAAATGCTTTAAAATTTTCAATCAACTTGACACTATAAGTTGGATTCTTTGCTCTGATAATCAGCTGTGGTCTCTCCAATATCAGCTTCCTTTTCTTTTTTTCCCTCTTCTCCTGTTTGAACATTAAGAGAACATTTAGAAACAGTGTAGCAGTGGCATCAGAATTGGTTAATCTATACCAGTGGTTCTCAACCGGTGGGGCCCGCGGACACTCTCCTGGGGGGGGCGACAACATGAACTCAAGGAGATAATTAACTTTTCCTGCTCCAGATTTCCCACCGTGGTCAGAAAGAACAGGGGAGACACTTTGTTTCTCTCACTAGGACTCTAGAGTCGCTACTCGCTCTAACCCTAAACGCCGTCACTCTCTCACTTCTCCCTCTACCACACACGCACACACCAGTGCACAAGTATAAACATCAGGCCACTTACGTAGGCTACGGAGAAAGCTCTGCGTGGAGCCTCCGCACAACTGTAAAACAAATCATCCTCCTGGCGACTTTTTGTCAAAAAGTGACTAGCGACAAATCTAGCGACTTTACTGGTGTTATTGGAGACTTTTGTGGTGTTTGGAGACTCGAAAGCACGTATCACTCTGCAGTTATGTGCTCAACGAGCAGCGGGTGCTGCCGTGAGCCCCTCCCCTGTCCAAAAGCTCTCACAGGCGGTCAGTCTCTCTGCAGAGAGGAGACACACACCACTCCGCGTCCAGGCTGCACACACGCACACATCGTTACATCATAGCCTCAACTTATTGAAAACACAACTAATCCACATCCAAATTATTTCAAAACCAAACAAATGGAGAGATTTCTAGTGAGGACCAACAAGGCAACCGACACACCACCAGCTGCAAAAAAGCTTTGAAGGTACGATGAAGCATACCTGGCTCAGGTCTCACATTAACATCGCCTACCTGCAAGCTTCTGTCAAAAATGCAGATGATATGCCTACTGTTAGGCCTAGTAATAATAACAGTAATAAAGCATGAATTCATATCAGAGGTCTGATGCCAATTCCCAATTATAGCAATAGCCTAGTAATGATAATAGGCCTACTACTACTACTCAATAATAATAATAATAATAATAATAATAATAATAATGCCTGCAAACTCACATTAGAAGTCTGGTGCTACTGCCAATTATAACAATAGCCTAGTAATGATAATAGGCCTACCTACCGCTACTGATGACAATAATAATAATAATAATAATAATAATAATAATAATAATAATAATAATAATAATAATAATAATAATAATAATAATAGTGTGGGCCTAAAAATAATAGCCTAGGGCTATCTATCTATCTATCTATGCAAGGTGGTGTAGTGGGGGTGGCGCCGGGAAGGGAGGGCCCAACTGTAATGAACCAGCTTTGGGGGGGCCCAGCTTGCAAAAGGTTGAGAACCCCTGATCTATACAAAATACAAACAGCTTTGGAATGTTGCACATGTAAGAGAAACTAAATAATAAATGATAAAGCCATTTTATGAAGCAATTTCACAAAAAGGACCTTACATAAAAATACAAAAATTATAAAAGGCAAATAGTAACAAATTCTTTTTTGTGTCTGTCCTCTGTTCACTAAAGTTAAAGTATTAAAATATTTATTTTATTATTGCATTTATTTCTCCCAGTGACAGTGAGAGCTTCTGCATAAAATGCAATTTTTTTATTTTGATCATATAGTAATGAAAGAGGACTTAACCTGTCACTCAAGCAACTTGTTAACATATTTTTTTTCTAACTGGTGGTAGTTAAAAGCTGAACCTACAGCTGTGACCTCTGTACAGATAATGAATAGGGTTGGGCATTGAGGACCGATTCCGACTTGGAATCGTTTCAAAAATTACGATTCCAGTGGAATCGTTTCTTTATTGGAATCCTTTAGAATCGTTTGGAGGATTTGGTTTCAAATCTGATCATGGGTTCAAAATTTAATATGCGCAAGTTTTGGTTTCCAAAGCGGTCAGGTGCTTGTTGTGTTGCAGCCTTGGAGCACAGTAAGCAGCGCTCTAGTGTGGCTTTATTTTACGGTGAAAAAGCCCTGTAAAACTGCAAACCACCAGTGAATCAAAATAAAAAAAACTTTCCTCTTATTTGTGAAATAAGCATGTGACCCGTTTCAACTCCACCCCTCAAAGAATCGGAATCGATAAGAACCAGAATCGAAAGGAAGAATTGGAATCAGAATCGTTAAAATCCAAACGATGCCCAACCCTAATAATGAAACACTGTGATCAGTAAACATACAGTATGTCCAGTGTTTAAATTCACCTGCATATTAGCTGCATTGGTGATATGGTCTCTGGCAAAGCCTTCCCATAAGTTTCTGGCAGCAGAAAACAGGAGACTGCACCAGAAATGGCGAGAACCCCCATCAATATGTATGGGAGTGGCTTATAGTATTGTACAGTGGCCACAGAGCAGCATTCAGCAAACGCTCTGCAAATATCACAACACAACCAAATACATAAACGCGCTGCAAATACACACAACCAAATACATAAACGCGCTGCAAATACACACAACCAAATACATAAACGCGCTGCAAATATGAAACGATGCAAAAAGAAAAGCACACAAACCCAGAAAACAAATGCAACAAAAAAACGCTGCATCCAGATTACACAACGGAAGTTCTCCAGACCTCTAGAGGGAGCAGCTAAGTGGAACAGCTGGATTTTCGACTGTTATTAAATTCATATTATTATTAACATAATATATTATTAATATACAGTCTATGCTCCCGTCTCATGCCCTCCCGGCTGGTGCTGTCCCCGAGCTTCGGCTTTTCAAAATAAAAGCTCGCGTCTGGTCCGCTATGTGTTTGTACTTGGTGGTGGTGTGTTGGGTGTTTGTGAACTAAACAGTATGGCAATCATGCTGCTGAATACAGTAACTTTTTCAGCAGATGTCTTACTTACAACACGGAGTTAGCAAAGCAGTTTTGTGTTTATATGTGCGGGCGGGATTTATTCAGTTTGATAAATCCCACGGTAAATTGGCTGGTTTACTAACAGGGAGGGATTAGAAATCCTGTCTGTTTTTTGTATTTCAAGAGCGAATTGCTCCACAATATGAATACAGATTGATTACTTATTTTGTTGGTAACCGTTGTTGTATAATCACAATATTACACTTGAGGAGGCCTACACTTCAGTAATTTCGGACCTCGAAATCAATCTCTCTCTCCTCTTAAGTTGCAGGGCGTTTGCCCCTGTCGGCCACCGTAGTATTGTCCTGCAAAAAAAATACAGTAAAAAAAGCAGGGGAAACATACATTAGAAAAATAGCCTATGAGTTACTTGTGCACCTGTACTGTAGGTGCAATTATTTTATAAAAACATAGTAACTATGCTTTCTGTACAATGATTGTTGACAGAAATTAGAAACTTGTTTTGCGACCTATTTTACTGGAAACCAAATCTTTAGACAAGACACCCAAGGATTTCTTACTGCAGTAGAGCTGCAACTAAAGATTATTTTCATTATCAATTAATCTGCCGGTTATTTTCTTTATCAATTCATCGTTAGTCTCCAAAATGTTAAAAATAAATTGTGAAAAATGGCATTCCCAGTTTCTTATAGGCCAGTGTCTTCAGTTTGCTTGTTTTGTCTGACTAACTGTCTAAAACCTTAAGATGTTAAATTGACTGTCATATATGACAAAGAAAAACAGATAATTGTCACATTTGAAAAGCTGGAACCAGAGAGTCTGTGGCATTTTGGCTTAAATAATGATTAGAAAATGATTTGATTATCGATTAATTTTCTGTCACTTGCCTAATCAACTTTTCGACTAATTGACTATCAGTGCAGCTTTCTACTGCAGAAATACTTAACATAATAAGAAATGACTTGGGTCTGAGAAACTGCCCTGGCTAAATGCTCAAAATAGAAAACTAAAGATACCTACCCAAGTAAAGGATAATGGAGGAGATGATGGATCCAGTGCAGAGCCGATCCGCCCTATACGCTCACTACGCAAGCTGCATAGGGCCCCGCGAATTACTCAAAGCCCCGCCTCCCCCTCGTGTCATAGCGCGTCAATTAATGTTTACAACATCCATGACAAAATGAAGCGAAACTATCCTTCTGGGGCCTGTTTCACAAAACCAAGATAAGGGATTAAGCCGGGATTTATCAGTTATCCTGGATGATTTAAGCCTTGACTCGGTTTCACGAAAGTGGAGGCACATAAATCACCATGGAGATTTATTCTGTGCAGCTAGCCTGCTCCCGACCAGGCTAACAGCCAGGATTTATTTAATCCTGGAGCCTTTTCTGATCACCCAGCAGTGGTTTTACCCTATTGTTATCAGCCTGGATTAAAATACAACAGGTGCATATTGCTGTTCCTTTAAGTACTGTTATTATTTAAAGTTGGGACCATAATTTTTTTTAATAATTATTCATGTGACAGTCATTGTTACTGTTATATTGCTGTATGAAGACTGTTCATATTGTTGTTAGAAGTTTGATGAATATATTATGACAGTTGTTGAGATAATTAGAAAAGGCTGATACAATTTCAAATGTGTTTTAAATTAAGTCTGTTACTAAGGGCAGTACATACAATGCTGTCCATTTCTATAGTTGACCAATGCACCTTGAATTATTTTAGTTGATAATTTTGTTTTAATTCTTTAACAATAAGGATCATGTTTGTTCCACTTCCATGTGCATTGTATTTGGCATTCTTAGCACACAAATTGTGTTGTCCAGTAAACTGGGACTATAATTTGGGAGGATTGTACAATTTGAAGAACATATCGTAATTGTACAATCCTCCCAAATTATAGTCTTAGTTAGTATTAGCTAGTATCTAGTGATGTAGGCTACTGTACATTCATGTTACAACAGGGAGAGGGCACCCCAATGGTTTTTGACCTTATGTTTTGCTGGGGGGGGGAAAATAACTGATGAATATCACTCTGTTCCATTCATGTTTACAGTGTGCATGGAATTTATCACTTAATTATCTTTATAGTTTCTAGATTTTAGAGTCCAATTTCTTCAGTGTCTTTATTTTCTATGTCCACAAGGGAGCAAGGCATATAACATGTAGAGAAGGAACTCATCCTCTATTAAAAAAAAAACGCGAGAAAAAGCATGGCAGATAATAGCGGACAGACTGAACGATAGTCTAAAAATATACATGTATGAACTACTGCTCTTAACTGAAACCATTCAATGAGTCCCTTGTCATTTGCAAAAGCAAACAGTTGTACACTTTGCATTAAAAGCGAGCAGTGGAAGTTAATATGGAAACTTAGGAAATGTATATTTTAGCCCATGAGAGAGAGGGAGGAACAGAGTGAAAGAGATATTTACGCATCATACTCTAGCATTGTAGAAAATTGATCTTCATGGTAAATTGCCTGAGTAACATTATCTTCTGCTTACTTTTAAGGCAAAGAGTACAACTGTTAATTTGTGCAAATGATTAGTAGCCTAATCCTTGAATGGTATGATGGTTTCAGTTCAGAGCAGTGGTCAGTTAATGTATATATTTAGGCTACTGCGCATTCAGTCGGTCCGTGATCGTCTGCTACGTTTTCTCTCGCCGTTTCATTACAGCGGCCGTGTTTCTTTTTCTCTACAAAAAATGTGTTTCACGTCATCATACTTCCACAAGAAGCTGCTGCTCACTCTGTATAAAGTATGTACAATGCGTATTCTCCATTTTGGCATCAGTAAATCTGTGATCGACCTCGCGGTCTTTTGAGGAAAGCCGTGGACGCGCATCTATCTGAATTACTTCAGCCTGGCTCAACCTAGTCTCTCCTCCTCAGCCTGGCTTGGCCTTCGTGAAACGCACCAAGCCAGGATGCACAGATTAGACTAGGTCAAGCCTCGCTTTATCAGTTATCCTGGATTTATATATTCTGCTTTTGTGAAACAGGCCCCTGGTCACGAAAAGAGGGGGGGAAAAAAACACCATGAGAGTGAATTGCGGGAACAACAATCAGGTAAACTTGTGTTCTCTCCTCTCCAAGTTTGATGTCAGCAAAGTAGTTATGTTTATATGCATTTCTATTGTGTTTTTTTCGGTCTTGCTAACCTAGCTGGGCAGGCAGGCAGTGCATCTCTTGGTCTGTGTCTAGCTGCTAATGCCAGTCACTTCCAGGGCTGTGTTTTGTGACTTTGTGTGAGTAAAATACAATTATTTATTACGTTTGATAAACGACAAAGTGCAACGGTGTTTGTTTACTGCAGCTCGGAAAAGATAACCGCGTCGGGTGTGTTATCATGCGTTAGGCGCGTGCACGAAATGAAACGCGCATTTTTCAAGCAGAAATATATGTGAAGACCAGACAGACTGTAGGCTACAATATATGGGCGTGAATGATGGCACTCCTCAAAGTACACATTATACATACTTTTAAGACACAGATTATCTAGTCTCAGACAATGTGTAGTTAAAAACTCTAAACAACTGCACTAATTATGCAAGCTGGAAAGCAATGTATTGACAATTTGACATTGATTTATAGGCTATATTGAATTTAAAATGTTGATTAGCTGGACATACTGGTCAATATGGATGCACATCCCTCAGTAAATAACCATAAATCAAGAATTGCTTCAACATGCATAATAAATAAAAACTTTAACATGCTATGGCAAGCCATTTTAGCTTTTATTCATTCACAGTTTATGCATTTTTGATATCAATAATTCGATTTTTTTACTATTTGCAATGTGAATTCTTGATTGTTTTTACTAGTAGGGCCCCTTAGTTAATTTTGACCTACCAATGTCTATTTTTGATATCAGGAATTACATGTTCACTTGTACAAAAGTCAATTCTTGATATCACTCACAGGGATTGATATCTGCATCACTAGTTCACTATTTAAATATTACAAGAGCCAAGCCATAGTATAAATAGTATTTTACATACATACATTTTGATTGTTTTGTTTAAAGGAGGGAGGATTGTATTGGGAGCACTGAAGTGTCAGGTGTGACTGTGGCAATGGCAAATGGTTTACATAGCTCACGGGTCAGGTAGAGGGCCCCTTAGCAGAATTTTGCTTAGGGCCCCAGGGAGGTCAGGATCGGCACTCATCCAGTACGAGCAGCCATGGAACAACACCCCATTGCTGTATTTCTGATGACAGTGGGGAAGAGCTCTGATGTGAGGCAGTACACCACACAAAATGCAGATGTCATGCCAAATTTCCCCAAAATCTCAAGGAACACAGCCACACTCGGTAAATCTAAGGAAATAAAAACAAACTTTTATTACAGCAAACACAACAAAGTCAAATGAGTTACATGCAAAATATCTAAAGTCCATAAAGGAGACTTGTCCACGTGATGACATTCCCATCAGCCTTAGCTGTACTTTAGCACAGTTCCAGTGTCCCCGCTGCTAAGTCAGTGACTGGTCAGGGCTGTCCCACTGAGAAATCTGCAGTGTTCGTCACTTACTTTTTGAGCCCATTATGCACAGTCTGAAACTCTGCAGACTTTGCTTAAGGAAACAACCCACAATGCATAGGGCTGTGTCATTAAAAAGGCATTGAAAAGGAAATTGAAAAATAAACACTACCTGGAATGAGTCAGCAAGCATTTTACTTTCAATCATACAGTAATTGCATGTGTTGTTTACTAGCACTATGTGTTGTTGTTTGACTTATGATTGTCAAGATTTTGATAAATATGTTGACTTTAAAGTCGATAAAGGAGATTGGTTTCCGTGTGAAACTAATGACATTCCCATTAGCCTCAGCTGTACTCCAATGTCCCCCCCCGCTAAGTCAGTGACAGCTGATTTAACCTAACAGAACGGTCTTACTTTTACACAGAAAGCAAATCATTACCTTTTGGAATGAGATGAACACAGAGGATCATAATGCCTCAAAGGAAGAGTGTAGAAGATTGGCAGAAGTGCCTGGAGCAGTAACAAGGCAATAAGCCGGCACTTCTACCACAGCAGACAAGAAGCAGTTCATGTAAGGATCGCCGTGCAGGTTTGAAGTGTTGAGGATTAAAGCAAAGTAACCGTTGTGATGATGATCCTGCGGAGACATCAAAACAATTGAATACACATGGGAGACACCAAACAACTAAACCAAAAGCCAAACAATTTTGTCTGCAACTGTCATAATTATCTATTGTATAACCAACACTTTGATTCTTAATCGGGCATGAGTTGTGAACAGTGTAACCATTATGGATTTTAATGTTTAAAGGAGTCATGTTGTGATGAATTCATAGATGTACCACAGAAGTGAACACAGTAATGTAACAGAACATATTGCAGCTGCTCACGATAACCGAAATGTTGCATTTCTTGTCTTTCATAGCAATTGCATAGTCGATCTGGGGGAAAAAAAAAAAAAACATTCACAGCAATTACATGTGAAAGTTCCAATCCTGAATCTGTAATAGAAACATGAGCCCTTCTACACAAACATAGCGAGGTATTTTAGACATGGATTACTCATAGCCATATAGACTTTTTTTTAAAACAGTATGGACCCTATTTTAATTGCGCAAGCGCTAAGCAAAGTGCTGCTACGATGGTTCGTGCTGGTTCAAGTGCAGCAGTGCAAAGTGCAAAAGGGTGATGTGAAGTGGAATATAATATGGAGGTTGGGGTGATTAATAGTGTCTGTTGCATCACTGCTCTCATCGCTCTGAAACAGCTCATAGGGAAGCATGACAACAAAAGCTCAACATAGTCTTCAGGGAAATATTGTTTGGACGGTGCAAAGCCACACAGCACCACAAATCTGCAGCCAAAGGCAGATGTGGGTTTTAATTTAATTTGTACAATGTTGACAGAATAATAAAAATGTCAATTTATACGACGCCATTTCAGTTTTAATTCTGTATCTCGTGTCATAACTGACGCAAAAATCTATGACCCGATTTCCATAAAAAAAAAACAACAACCACCGCCTTATTTTTATTAACCTCCTACCTGTTTGAACCTCTCCTCCCACCTGTGCACCTTGCACTCTGAGCACCAAAATACCAAAAATATAGGGCCCTTTGTGGTATAATGAGTCACCTAAGAACATGCTGACCTGAAATGCAACACTGAGCCAAGACAATACAAACAAAAGGTTTGGTTTTATTTTGAAGTAACATTTTAGGACCTCTGAGGCATGTTAGTTTATGTTTATCACATAAAAACTAGCTTACCTCAGCTTGTGTGAAAATAGCCTGTGGCGCCTCTACATTATTAATCCTGGCGTTTCTTAGTATGTCCTCAGCCTCCTTTACTCTTCCCTGATAGAGCAGCCAGCGAGGAGACTGGGACTAACCTGGAGAGTTGAAACACAAGGATACAACAATTTCAGCATATACACAGGACTAGTGCACCAAACTAAACCAGCCTGTGGTCCTTAACCATAACTTTAAGGGGTCTGGTCACACCAGCATTTAGCAACAAACTGTTGACCAAATGCTAGTCTATGTCGACAATGTTTCATTCTGGGATTGTTCAGGTGCTGCCGGAAATTCCACGGGATATCCCTCATTTCGGCCGGATGTCCGTTACCTTCTGCTTTCTTTGTGTTGGCATTTTAAACTCTGGTGGATTTATGAGGACTATGGTTAACTGCTTCTCAGATCTCTGCAGGGTAAATCGAGACAGCTAGCTAGACTGTCCAATCTGAGTTTTCTCTTGCACGACTAAAACAACCTTTAAACATACACACGTTCCACAAAAACAAGTTCCTTCCTGAAGCTATTTTGCTGAGGCGCTGTTGCTCCGTCCGCTGTTTAGCGCCACCCAAGACGACTGATTTGTTTAAAGAAATGCCAATAACCCAGAGCAGGGTCTGGCAATGCGACCAAATGCAAACAATTTGGCAAAGCTTACTTTACCGGACAACCATATGGAGAAAGCTATTGCATTATCTGTGTGCACCATCTGATTTTATAATAACTCTGCTCTACCAGTATTAGCCCAGTTTGGGACTCTCATCCACTGCATGGGGGACGCAGGTGAGTACTGGAGGTAGTTAAGACATGCAAACCAACCATATCTTTGCGTGGCTTTTCCAAGTTAGTCTTGAGGTCTTATTTGCCTCATTCTAGTGCACCAAGCCTGAGGCCGGAGAGCAGAAAGCACCCACTGAAACTGCGGTTGGTGAAAAACTGCAGCCGTAGTTGTAACACCAGTCACTAGGGGAAACGACAAGCACCACAAAGGTGAGATTTAAGCTATATTAGATGTGTTTTGGTTTTACAAGAGAGAAGGCTTCAATAATGAAGATTAACTGGTTGGTTTGGCAAATGCACACCAGGTTAACTTCCCCACCACTGATGAAGGTTGCCGTATAAGAGGACAAGCTGAAATACAGCATATGAAAATTCGTACCACCATACAGGGATGTAGATCAGGCTAGAAGCAGCCATGGGAATCAGCAGACTCCGCCAATTACGAAGAAAGTAAGCCGCTGCTGGCATTGCCATGTGACCCAAAGCAGAGCCCATGAAAACCCCCAAGAGCGCAGAAGACCACTCTGGATTTTTTTGGGTGCTTTGTCAATTATGTTCGAGACAATTTTGTGTGAGATCAGTGACAAGGTTTCACATTTTACATACTACGCAGATATTTTCTTTTCAATTGGGCCCCAAATAAGTTTCTAAACCAGAACAATTGTGGGAACAGGATTATGTTTTGTTTTACCTACCAGGTCAGATACCAGGCCATTATCACATATTACTACTAAACCCATCAAGCAGTATCAAATCTTGCATGTTTGAAATCCTCACAGGAAAACATACCTAGAACAAATGCAACGGCACAGTTGGAGAATCCCCCTGCACCCACAGAAGAAAATGAAGCTGAAGATCTCCCAGCTCGGGGAGAATATCTGTGCTGTGATTGCCACAGTCTGAAGAACCATCATGAGAAAGAGTATTGGCCTCCTTCCATACCTGTGTAAGAAATACAGTTTGTAGCTAAGCAAGTACCTTTATCCCTAACAGTAAAATTGGACTGTTAATTTTAGACAATGTTGTGTACAGTACAGACCTGTCAGACATCTGTCCTGAGAGAAACGCTCCCACTAGCACACCAATGTATTGCATAGAGGTGGCCAACGGAGATTTGTATGCATTCTCACCAAGTCCCACTGCAAAATCAATACATTTTCTCACTCATTAGTAATAGCTACTGACATTGTAAATGAATAACATCCCACGTGGATCTGGCTTTGGTGATAATAAAGTGACTGACCAAAATATTGAATCACTTATTTTTTTTAATCTTTTCCATTTCAATAAGCTCTCCTACAGTGTTACTGATCACTAAATAATTAAACTAGATAATACTATATGAACTACGCAAACTGGAAAAAAGGATTAGAGGGATTTATTTTATAGTTGATTATATTACCTTTTGAAATTGTTCTCCCCAGAAAAATGCCCCCGTAAGTCTTTTGTTCAAGCAGCAATTACAACTCAAATTTATGTTTTTAGAATGTAGTGGCGGCCGTAGTAATCATAATGGGAGAAAAGCAGGAAGTAAGGTGACTAAGTAGAAGAGAACAACATTTCATGTAAGGAGGCAGGTTGGGGGAAATCAAACAAACACAGGACTTTTTTGAAAATAAAAGTAAATGGCGATTTTGTTTAACTTTACAGAACAAACGGAACAACCTCACGTTCTGCTCCTGTGGGTCGCATTTCCTGCCACCGGTAGGGGCACTAAGTTATAAAGCACTCCTGTGGGTCAAAAAAAAAAAAAAAAAAAAACATGGCTAAACTATTTAAAAATCGCAGGTTTGTTCAGGACACCCCCCTCTGTTGCTTTCACGTCACCTTTTGGTATCACCTCAGCTCACTTGGAACCTCAAAAAAAAAAAAAAAAAAAAAAAGTACCTGTTAGCTAGTACCAGGTACTTTTGTAATGGAAAACCAAAAAAAAAGGCGAGTAGAGTCGAGCAGGTACCATGAATAAACGTGACTATTTCATGAACTGGCGTGAGACTGGGTTGTTACATCAGCTGTAGCCTGCTTTTCCCAGTGTTTAGTTAGAGTTAACGTTATTTGACTGAATCAAGCTGTCAGCTAGCGGTTAGCCAAATTAGCTGTTAGCTAAACTAACGTTAGTTTTCTGGTGGAGGCTAACAGCAGAAACGTGAACAGATCGTGATTCGTGCAGTGTCGTAAATCCTCATAAAACAAGATCATCTTGCGCATGCCCACGACGGATCGTGCAGGCAGCTCCCCCTCCTCACCACCATGAGTTCCAATCAGAGGCATCACTGTGGGATTGTGGGTAATGGGAGTACTTATCCAAGACAACACAAATAAGACATTTATCTCAAAACAAGGTTGGTGCCCCATGAACTTTTGGCATCTATATGAGCATATACAATCGCTTAGTCATGTAGTAGCTGGTTTTAAGTCTACCATTGACAGTTACGATTTTATGACTTATACTCCAATTGTCAATGGAGAAATTGCTTTGTATCTTTACTTCCGGAACCCGCTGTGGGCGGGACTGTTGAGCTCTATTAGAGGGTAGAGAAAAAATGCTTGGTGTTTTAAGCCCCCAACGTCGACTTCAAGGAAGCACTGCGACCGTTGACTTCCAAGCACCTAACCATTGCCTAATCCGACGTTGGGGGCTTAAAACACCATACACTGAAAAAAGTAACCTATATTGTCAGTTTGCTGGACTTGAACACTACACAAAAAAAGTTAGCCTACTTAATACCATTACTTTGTAAAAACCTTATAAACATTATAAACGTGACAATGGTTGATTGGTTGATTTCTTTGCTGTATGTCCAGCCATCCAGACAGCTCTCCAAAGGAATTTCACTCACATTCGGGATGATTTTATTTTGAGAGTAGTTCCTGACAATGTCCAGGTTAAGCCTTGAGCAAGAGCTGTGCTTTGCAATGCCATCGACCGTTTCCAATGGGGTCGTCACATTTCACGAATGCTGTAGTTTTCAGGGATATAGCACTCATGAAGTGGGGTATCACCTATAAATACTATATAGGCACCAATAAATTCATTTGGAAGGATGCTGCAGGCCAATGCAAAGAAAATCCTTCGCTGAAAGGGTCCCCAAGATCCAAGAAAAGATGTGACGCTGTCAGTCTCTAATTTTCGCTGTCAGTCTCTAATTTTACACTCCTCATTTCCTCACCAAAATCCTTGATGTTTTAAAAAAAAAACAAAAAAAAAAAAACCCCACAAACTTTAATACTGAGAGCACAGGAGAGTGTGTGCTCTACTGCTCTATGCCCTGCATATGAGCCAATGAGCTAAGTTCAGGTTTTACTATATGCCAGCTGACCTGGGAAGTTACTCAGTTACATACAACATGCAGTGCTATACAAATGAAAATGTGACACCACTTGAGCTCATGTACAATTTGTTGTGCAACTTTAGGGTCTGTACTCAATATTCAGAACATTGATATAGCAGTAAACAAATATTTCCATGTAAAGCTATGGTGGAGTAATGGCATCATGTTATTGCCTTGTGCGTATCTGACGCCGAGAGCCGTGACAAAGCTTAGGTATTCATGAGTTGAGGAACGCGCTGTGAAAGCTGTGTGGAGGCAATCCCAAACCTTTTTTTCCCCCCCCGAATATCGGATTCAGCCCCTTTAAACTTGAACTTTATTTGGTAGCATATAAAGACTAAACACAGCTCCAAGAATGGAACCTTGAGGATCCCCACATGCTATGTTAGCAGAAGAATGGTTACTAAGGGAGACAAAATAGTCTCTGCTGGACAGATAAGTCGTAAACCACTCTAAAACTGAGCCAGAGAGGCCATCCCATTTCTGTAGTTTGGTAATAATGATGTTGTGGTCTAAAAGTATTAAAAGATCACTTAAGTCTTAAGAGTTTCTTGTTATCCATGTTCATTTACAACTTTAACTAGCGCTGTCTCAGTGCTATGGTGAGGGTGGAACCCAGATTGAAACTTTAAATATACAGACAAAATTTAGATTATATAGCTGTTTAAACACTAATTTCTCAAGAATTATACTTAAAAAAGAACAAAGGTTTAAAAGCAACACATTTGAAAACCACAAAGTGCTTTTTAAAAATGTTGCTAAATATAGTTTAATTTAGATGAATATAAGGGAATATAAGAGAATATAAGGCAGAACCTTATAAGTACCTTGTCATGTTTCAGCTGGAATTAGCGAGGCTTGGACCCAAACGCAGTTCAAAACAAAGTTCAAAATGTATTAACAAAACTAGAAACAAAAGATTCCAAAGCTAGGCAAAACTTAGTCGACAAATAAATACAAGGTAAGCGTACCAGGAAGCAGGACAAGAGTAGCCACGACAGGTCAGGACACGAAGATACAGAACCACACGCAACAGCAAACAATAATCCGACAAGAGACAAAGACAGAACAGGAACTAAATACACCAGGTAACGAGGAATAACACTGGACAGGTGACACAACAGGTGAAACAAATCAGGGTGGGGCAGAATAATCAAAAAAGGCGGGAAACAAAAAAGACAGGAAGTAATCTAGACAAGACAAGGGAGACAAAACAGACTACAAAATAAAACAGGAAACAGAACATAACAGAAAAACAAGACTACCACAATAAGACAGAACAAAAATACCAAAACCCTGACATACCTGTAAATAACAAAGGAGCAAAATTCTACATTAGAAAATGACTAGTTCTGTTAGATACGTTTGTACATACAGTATATCAATGCAGTGTCTTTGTGAGATACCGTCAAGGCCATGGTGAAGCCAAACTTTCCAGACATTTCTAGTGCCAAAGCAATATACTGAAGGGCTGAGGAGAGAGAGAGAACGAGAGAGGAAATTTGGAGTGTGTTATAAATGAATTCCCTAGACTTTCTAAAATACCTCATCTTTGAAGATGAAAAAACTGGTCACAAAAAAAGGAAACATTCAGGCACTCTAGACGTAGGCAGAGCAAGCAGAAACCTTATATATATATTATATCATATACTAATAAAGTTTTATTTAGTCAGGCATGTTGGTTAAAATGCTGACAGCATATGACCTCACGGGTTCTTGTTCCATGAAAGGCTTTTATATAACTTGTCCTGTCTAAGAGTGCCTGAACACTGTCTTATTTTCTGTGACTTAATCTTTTGTACTAAGAGCTGGAATGAAAAGTGGCCACACTGTTTTCTTCATGAACCTTCTTGAACCCCTTTCCGACAGATTATATGGCTTCTTTATCACTTTGACAAATAAATGTTACACAGTTTCATAGCACACAAAGGAGCAGAAATGTTGCAGCACTTCCTTATTGCTCAAAAAGCAATGAACATGTAACTAGTTCATGGTGAAAGGGTTGAGTTGCTAAGCTCAAGTGGCACTGGGTTTGTTTAATATGTAGCTTCATAAGTACCATCTGAAACACTGATGTTATAATTAACTTGATACAGCATTGCAGCACGCTCCATGTACTTTAAAACTGACATGTAAACTGGAATAATAAAATTGCATATAATTCTATGAAAGTGCATAGATAACGTGATAAAAAAACTTCTGACAGTTAAGCTGGAGTTCAATCCCATGACATCATATAAAATACAATTTCATTGGAATGTAATCCTGTCCTCTAGTTCCTTCAATTTATTATTATCTTTCTTACAGTCTATGGGTTGCAGTAAATTCACAGTGTAGGTTTCAGTTTGTCCATGAATAAATGCTGCAGCTCATCAAGACCAACATTTGATGCTGTGGTAATAATTCTCATGGGCTGCAACCTAGGTCTGGTCTGTTTAACAAAGTAACATTCATTACACAATAACATCTAAGATGACTAATCCAGAGCAATAACTTGTTGAAAATAGCATGATTTCATTGAAAAGCAGTTTCAATTATTTTGAGACAAATAATCGTCTTTACAAATAGTCAATATCTTTACCCAACGCATTCTCCAGAACGGGTTCGTATGATATCGTACGGAAAGTTATGCACAACAGTATGCTACTTCAGTACACAACACACAAATATTACTGGGACCACTACAGATGAACATGTAATATTGATATTCACAGTATAAACACAACCACCGCTTTCCCTGTTGCAATGGCACACGGTCCAGTCGTATTTGACCTAGTCTTGTTTTTTGTTAAAAGATGAAAACAACTCAGGCTTTGTGTTGGCAGGGTTCATATGTTCATCTTTTAATTACGTGTGTTGTGACAAAAATTAGAGACCAATCAGACAAGTTTTTCAATTTTATACAAACATTGTAAGATTTAAGCATTTTCTATGAAACTGAGTAGGAAAATAGACCTTTCAAAAATGATTAAAAAATCCAACATTTCTTGCCAGTATACATTTGGATCCCACTGTGCTTGTCTTAGATTTTATTTTCAGATGTGAAATTATTACTTTTAAGCAAAATAAATCTTTTTTTCTTTCTTTCTTAAAAGTGAAGCAAGACAATTGAGAAAAACTATGGAGTAAGAGTATGGATATCAGATTTGGCTTCATGTTGTATGGGTGGGTTCTTCCTTCCATTTCCTCTTTTTGAGTCATTTTCAGTTTCATTACACAACCTGTAATCGAAAAGAAACACTGTGGTAAATATGGCAGACGAGTAATACAGCGACCACAGATGCATAAATGGCAGTTGACAATTATATTTTCTACTCATCTTCTTTTTTATTTCATTAACTTATGCAGCATGTACATTTTTTTGGAGTGGTTAAAACTAGGCATTAATTTCTAACCCTACTTTTTGAGTTCCCCGTGTTTGAATATAACCATACATGTAGATATGCAACATCATATCAGTAATGCAACCAATCTTGTCCTTCTGTGACTAAGATAGTCTAAGTCTTATTTAATCAATACATTGTAAAACAATTTTGTAAATGTTTGTTTTGCAAATTGTGATTTGTGATGTTGAGCGATATTACTATTATTGACTTGACTAATGGTAAATTTAATAATAAGTGAACTACACTGATTGATCTAAATGAAATGCACCTACCCTTGACATTCTTGCATCTGCTCCACTGTTTCTGGAAGATCTCTATTGAAGGTCTCCGGAAGAAAGAAGTTCACCACAGAGGAGGCAATTGTGAGACTTCCCATGAGAATATAAGGCAGAACCTTATTATAAGTACCTGTAAATAACAAAGGAGCAACATTCTGCATTAGAAATGACAAACATGTACCTGAATGTAGTTCTTTTAGATACATATAGTATATCAATGCAGTGTCTTTGTGAGATACCGTATTCAACATCTACACACCTAAATAGATGACATAAGGTGCTGTGATACTGCCAATTCGTGCAGCAGAGGAGCACATTCCCATGCCGACATTCCTGAGTACAGTGGGGTAAATCTCTGCAGTGTAGATGTAGACGATGCTGAAGGCCATGGTGAAGCCAAACTTTCCAGTCATTTCTAGTGCCAGAGCAACATACTGAAGGGCTGAGGAGAGAGATAAAGAGCAAGGGAAATTTGGAGTGAGTTATAAGTGAATTCCCAAGACTTTGTAAAATACCTCATCTTTGAGGATGAAAAAACTGGTCACAAAAAAGGAAACATTCAGGCACTCTAGGCTTAGGCAGAGCAAGCAGAAATGTTATATACTAATGAAGTTGTATTTAGTCAGGCATGTTGGTTAAAATGCCGACCGCTTTCGACCTCATGAGTTCTTGTTCAAGGACAGGCTTTTATATAACTTGTCCTGCCTAAGAGTGCCTGAACAATGTCTTATTTTCTGTGACTTAATCTTTTGTACTAAGAGCTGAAAAGAAACTGACAGCACTGTTTTCTTCATGAACCTTCTTGAACCCCTTCCGACAGATTAAATTATCAGAGGATGCAATCACCTACAGTATGGTTTCTTTATCACCTTGACAACTTTGACAAATAAATGTTACACGATTTTATAGCACAAAAAAGGAACAAAAATGTTACACTGCCTTATTGCTCAAAAAGCAATAAACATGTAACTAGTTCATGGTGAAAGGGTTGAGTTTCTAAACTCACGTGGCACTGGGTTTGTTTAATATGTAGCTAATAAGTACCATCTGAAACACTGATGTTATATATCAATTGGATACAGTACTGCAGGACACTGCATGTAATATACATCTAACCTGGTTTACTAAAAAAATGCCAGTGTTCCTAAAGTACATTTCTGAACTTTAAACATAGCATCACAGTAGATAGTGTCACAGAAACATTTTTATTTCTAACAGATATTGCAGCACTGAATTCTGTGAAAGTGCTTAGACAATAGGTAACATGTGAACTGGACTCGGTTTTAATATCCTGTACTGTAATCGTTTGGAATTTGGAACACCAAATTTCGAGATATATGGATTTCAATGGACAGGAAGGGTATGGGAAAATTGTAATCTGAAAAGACAATAAACAGTGTCCTGTAGATTATCCAAAGTAACAAGGACACTGTCTGGAAAGGGATGTTGCTGTCAAATTGCTTAATTTTTCATTGCTGTGAGCACCACAAAAACAATTCCACTTATCTACATTGTATTGGAGTGGCAGAAGAAATTTGAGAGGAAATCTCCAAACTCATGTTTGGAGATTTCTTCTAAAATGTAATATAACAGCAACAAACAACATCTGCATATGTTTGCTAATTTAGGTGAACTCCCCCTTTTAGTATTAGCACTATTTCCTGTGTTGCACTGCAGCTGCTGCATAACAATTTCCCTTTGGATACATAAAGTTTTATCTTATCTTAAATGTCATGCTGACATGTACTTGAAAATATTAATCACCCATAGATTGTGGTGTTTCCTGTCCATAACAGTTAAAGCTGCAGTATAAGCTATTAACACTGTGTGATAAGACATTGTGTGTGTGTTAGATAGGCTGTCACAATGTAATTTTACTTACTACTTTACTTACTATCAGGAATGAACTGGATTAGAAGAAGAACTCCTCCTCCAATGGCGAGGAACGATGACAGAAGTGCTCTTCTTGGACATTTCCTTAGCAGCCAAGTAGAAACAACATAGGCAGGGACCTCAGTAGTAGCTGATAAAAAACAGTTCATAAAGGGGTCACCACTCAGGTTGGAGGTGTTCAGGGATAATCCAAAATACCCAATGTTTATTGCCATCCTGAGAAAAGAAAAAAAAAAACTATTTGTATTATTATATAAGTAAATGTCATGACATTTAGGTTTACATTGTACATTTTTTGACCGGTTTCTTGCTGACGTGTCACCTTGGTTTTCTGATACACTATACACATGCATATAAATAGATAGCAACATCTAATGTGAATGATGACCAAGTCAGAATGGTGAAAACAAAAAAAACAACCAATCACCACAAAACGAGACACATCAGTGTGATGCATCTGATGTTCTTGGATTTTAGGACATCAAGCATGCTGTATGTCCTGCTTGGAGACAATACCTGTAGCGGAAACCAATGCAAACAAGAGAATTCATGTGGTTACATTTTCCAGACTTGCACACAGAACATTTCAAACATGTTTTGATCAGATTCAATTGATTTGAATGGTTTTAGGGTGCAGTTACATACACCATATTATCTTAATCACAAGTCTTTTTTAGAAGTATTGCTTTATTCTAAACACTAACAAATCAAGAAACAGGAATTACATATTTGTCTCTAAAGGTAATTTGCAATTGTAGTATTTGTTAACTTGACAGAGAAACAGTCACTTTCCTGTACTTTTGAACCAGCTTTTACTCAAGCTAGGCAGAAGCAGACATAACAACTACATGAACCGCAAGAGGAACAAATGTAATGAGACTGTAGTTAGTGTCTCCATGTCTGAAAAGACTCTTTTTTTGGGCCAAAAGGTTAAAAGGACATTATCATTAAAAGGTGAAAAATGTAGAGTGTCATTATTAATGACAATATGTGAACCTAACCTCTGATTCTTTAAAGATTACGGTTGGCGCTTCAACTTTATTTTTCCTTGCAGCATCCCTCACGATGGCCTCAGCCTCCTCTACTCTTCCCTGAGTGATCAGCCACCGAGGAGACTCTGGGATGAACCTGCACAATCAATACAGGTTTACTGCGAGTGCCAACAAAGTAAGTTATTTTTTCAAATATCACATCTTGCTGTAAAACTAGGAATGCTGACTATGGGCACATTATGTTTATGTAAATGAGAACGAGAATTATGAGTGACGTACCACCACAGTGGGATGTAGACCACAGCAGTTGCGGACAGAACGGCAAGCAGAGTCCTCCATTCTCGGATGCCGTATGCAATCCAGGGTAGTGTCATGTACCCAATGCAATAGAAAAGGAAGGCCCCGAGAGTTGTGAAAAGCACTCGCATAGTTTTACTCAAAACCTCAGTTCCTGTCCAAGACAAAAGCCAACATGTTTAGTGATGAGCATGAAACTGAAAAGAGATAAATCTAATGAGGTGTATTTATTATTTATTGTAGTTATACCTAGTACAAATGCAGAAATATAAATGGATATCTGGGAGGCTCCAACAAAAAGGAACATGATGCAGAACATCTTCCATGAACGAGAGAAGGACTGAAGCAGGACTGAGACACACTGGGCCCCGAGAGAGATGAAAACAACCTTCTTCCTCCCAAACCTGAATGGAACAGAACTGTATGTCATTGACAGTGATTCACAGACACAGTGCATTTAGAAAATATGATGACAGTGAGATCTTTGTGGTGGGGATGGGTGAATGGGGATATACAAATGTCTCTGAACTGACAACATGATACAGGTATACCTTTCAAAAGCTTTAGTCTTTATAATTACCCAATGTGACACAATGATCAAAAAGACTAAAACCTCAATGGCCCTCACCCCCTCTTTCTCAACCATTAGGTGAAACGTTTTCACAGCTGCAAAAGGGCTAAATAGTAGTGCTCCACACTGCTGTGTCCACAGCCCTATGCTTTTCTACAGTCAAAGGTAATGTCTGTCAGAACATAACCCTTACCACAACTTACATAAAATAGAAGTATTTAGGATTTTTATTTAGTATTTAAATTTTGAATAACCATAACTAAGAGCAGTTGCACTAAGGACATGGGTGTGTGATCTTATAATTTAGAATTCTTCCAGTAAAGGATGAAGTTAAGCAGACTCTGGCATGTTCTGTCATCTGAGTACACATGATAACACCATCCACCATCATTATTACACAAATTTGCCCTCGGGGGCACATGGTCGATGCCTTTTTGGCACATTACTTGTGGCTGAATGTCTTTCTGTCATCTTAGACCATTTAATAAAGATGAAAGTGTTTTGAAATTTGGGAAACCATCGATGTAAGACTGGTGAAGACTTCAAAGTAGGAAACGTTTTGTGTAGTGAAAACACGCCCTTTTTTAGAGAAGATCATCTTCAACAGTAGATGGTGCTGTTTTCATTATAATGACAGCTTAACAAGTTCCCAGTAACAATGTGAAATCCTCACCTAAGCCATAATTTTCCATTTGTATAAGCATTCAACAATATTTCATACATGATAAAAAAAAAAAAAAACTAAACTCACAGCTCACCTACAGTATGTCGTAAATGATAAAAAACTGTCTTACTATACATAAAGTACAATTAAGGTTCATATTGGACAATGAAATGAATACGTTTTGGGGAACTTTAGCAGCAAGTAAGGATGAAATACCTATCAGAAAGATAGCCTGAGATTAGAGACCCAAAGAGGTATCCCACAAAGAGAGTTGAAGATGCAAAGGGAACTTTCCACTGGTCATCACAAACGAGGTCCCACTGTGAAAAGACGTTTATTACATATATATATATATATATATATTTCAAAACAAAAAAAGAACAAGGCAAACTTAAAATGTCCCAAAACTAACACTAAGAAAACACAAACGTGCATATTCCTACTGACCTCAGTGACTATGTTGGATTGGTAGATCTCTTTGCTGTAGTTCCATCCATCTAAACATCCCTCCTGCTCCAGATTAGTGAGGTTGACATTCCTTCCAGGAATATATCCTTCAGCTGAGAGATTTCTCACCACATCTAGCCTATACCTGCTGCACTGGCTATTCACCTCCTCACCATCTACTATCGTAAAAGGAATGATGGCTTTTGTCCACTCCTCAGTCAAGTTAACGTCTGGAATAAGACAGTGATGTTCTGGAGTTGCCCCGACAAAGACAATGTAAAGTCCGTTGAATCCAGTTGAGACAAAAACTGTGTTTAGAAGAAAGAATGTGGTCCAGAAATAAGGACCAGTCTGTCCAAGGAATGCAGTGTCTTCATCATAATCTCCCATTCTTTATAAAAAAGTGTACCTTCCTGCTCCTGAGGGAGAAAAAAAACCCCTCTGAAATTCTTCAGAGTATGAGCCGTGGTATCCCTTTTCAGTCTCCAAGTCTTCAGCTTAGTACCAGAGTGTTAGGTTTGAGCTCTCTGTGGAGCAGAGTGAACTGGTCACTCAGTGGGACAGAGTCACCATTGAAAAACTTTCAGTTTCCAGTCCTGAGAGAGTATTTAACTGTCTTCCAAGGGGATAACTTTTTCACCACAGAGTGCCTTAAGACTGCTGGGTGAGAGTCCTCTCACTCACTGATTTGATTTAGTCAAAGTAAAATGATCAATAGCTTCAGAGTGGCCAAGCTTTTCACCCAGCCCCCGCACTGCTGTGTTCAAAGTCGTATTTTCTCTAAACAGCATTCCACACTTTTAAACACCCCAAAGAACTGCACGTGCCTGTACTTTAAATGTTGCTAAGTAGCATTAGGAACCCCCATTGGACTTTTTTTAAACCACACTGCAGAGGCAAACATGCCTTTATGTAAAACAAGCCTGTATGTAGGCTTTGAATTGTACAATAACTACCCTTTTACAGTAACACATTTTTAGTCTGTTACATCAATATGCTTATTGGGTATATGAATATATATTATGTGTTTTTCCTGAATTTACTATACATTTTGTTGTACTGTGTAACTAAAGGTGTTCCTTCTCAGGCCACAGAGTGACACTATTAATCAGTACATGAACTAGCTTTCAGTAAGTTAATGTTTCAACTGAAACATGCTAAGGATGCAAATGTTTTCTCTCCATTTGCAAGGCTGTGATATTTTGTTTCCTCCTTAATGCATGACAGGATTAGGTCACAGTCTTTGATCAGCGAAGACACCAAGTGGCTTTTAGAAACAACTCATCAATAGTCTACAGATGAAATAATCAATTCGCATAAAAGTATGAAAAGAACTTGTTGCCAGATGTAAACCAATACTAAATGAGCTAACATGCTACTGTAGGTTTAACATTGGAGTACATTAGTTGCTGTATCCAGAACAGGTTTCTCATGAGTGGATAATAAGCTTAAATGATTTATTCTAACCAAGTTATGGTAATCACGTGACAATCCAACAGCAGTTTACCTCTAAACCAAGTTACGAGTAGATTTCTCTAGGCACGAAAAGGCAAAAGTCTTGCTCAATAACACTATAGCAAAGCAAATTATTACCAATACAGGGAATAGACCGACCATAGGACTGACCTTTACACTAATTAACTGCAGGAAGAATATTTGTCCAAGATACAGAACGATACAAAACACTAAAGGATGTATTTACCTACAGTTTAAGATGCAAAAATGTCCCTTCTGTGCTTGTAATTTCTGGAAAAAATAGGGATAAAACACTTTATCTAGAGTTATTTCATGTTAAAGCAGTCCCAAAACATTGACTGTTAACCATTTATTCACTACAGGAGTTTTTCTCACAAAACCATCCAGACTCCCTGCTCATTGTTCTTGGGGACTTTAACAGAGCAAACCAAATTTCAGACAGCATATTAAGTGTCCCACCAGGGATAATAACACTCTGAAAGACAAAACTGAAGTTATTGTGCTGGGCCCTAAACACCTCCGAACCTCATTATCTAAAGATCTAGCTACTCTCGATGGCATTGCCGTGGCCTCCAGCACTACTGTCAGAAATCTAGGAGTTATTTTTGATCAGGATATATCATTTAAAGCCCACTTAAAACAAACCTCAAGAACAGCCTTTTTTCATCTTCGTAACATTGTCAAAATTAGGCACATCCTGTCTCAAAACGATTGCTATTGTAATTTCTTACTATCAGGTTGCTCAAATAAGTCCCTTAAGACTCTCCAGCTGATTCAGAATGCTGCAGCCCGTGTTCTGACAAAAACTAAGAAAAGAGATCATATTTCTCCTGTATTAGCTTCTCTGCATTGGCTTCCTGTAAAATCCAGGATTGAATTTAAAATCCTTCTCTTGACCTACAAAGCTCTAAATGGTCAAGCACCATCATATCTTGAAGAGCTCATAGTACCTTATTGTCCCACTAGAGCACTGCGCTCACAGAATGCAGAGTTACTTGTGGTTCCTAGAGTCTCTAAAAGTAGAATGGGAGCCAGAGCCTTTAACTATCAGGGTCCTCTCCTGTGGAACCAGCTCCCGGTCTGGTTTCGGGAGGCAGACACCGTCACCACATTTAAGAGTAAATTTAACCCTTGTGTTTTCTTCTCTGTCGACCATGCACTTGTTGTCCTCCCGGGTCAAAATTGACCCGGTCTGTTTGGCCAGTTTATAAAGCATGAAGTATAAATTATCACCCAATTCTGTGTTACATCTTCTTAGCCAACTTCTTTCCAACCTATTACCACTAGTTTTACACTTATGTTTTTAATATATGGTAAAAAAACTCATTTATATAAAATTATACCTAATTTCTGAGCTAAAAAAGCTGAAATTATGAATTATTTTGACTAACAGTTGAGATCAACAGGAACATATGTTGATGGATTATTACAGACTGGTATAAGTCAAAGTTTAGTCAGGATACTGTTTTGAAGCTCTTCAGTTTTTTTAATGGCAGCCAATAATCACACTTGTTGTCATTTTGACCCGGTCTGTTTTGCCTATTAATAAAGCATAAAGTATGAATTATCACCCAATTCTGTTTTACACCTTCTAGACATTACAACTCATTACCACTAGTTTTACACTTATTTTTGGAATTTATGGTGAATAAACTTCATTTACATAAATTATGAATTATTTTCATTATAGTTAAGATCAGATGAATCTATGTTTGTGGATAATCACTGACTGGTATATGTTAGTGATTTGTCAGGATATGGTTTTGAAATCATTTTATTATTTTTAATGGCAGCCAATAATCACACCTGGTGTCTTCCCAGGTAAAAAGTGACTTGGTCTGCTTTGCTTGTTTATAAAGCATAGACAATTATACTTTATCACTCAATTCTGTGTTACAACTTTTATCCAACTTCATTCCAATTCATCACAACTAGTTTTACACTTATTCTTTTCCATTTATGGTCAACAAACCTCATTTACAAGAAATTATACCTAATTTCTGAGTAAAATGAGTTGAGATCATTAGTTGTTTTGGATTAATGGCTGGTATGTGACAATTATTATATCCCCAGGTTAAAATTAACTGATGCAATTGTATTCACAAACAACGGAGAGCTAACAAAAAGGAAAAAACTAACTTACCGAAAACTGTCTTGTCTCCATTTAGGAAAAGACACATCAAAGGTGTTATAACAACAAGTTTACAAAGCTGCAGTTTGAAGTTGTGTCTGTATGTTTGTATTTGTGTGTGTGTGTGTGTGTATATGTGTGTGTGTGTGTGTGTGTGTGTGTGTGTGTGTGTGTGTGTGTGTGTGTGTGTACGTGCGCGCACGTGTGTGTGTGCATGTGTGTGTCTGTGTACATTTTTATGTCAGGACAGCTCAATTGTGTGATATATTGCAGGTCTCAGCTGTTTTTGTGTATGTATGTGTGTGTGTGTGTGTGTGTGTGTGTGTGTGTGTGTGTGTGTGTGTGTGCATGTTCATCTGTTGAAAATCATATGTGTGTGTGCATGTGTGTGTGGGTGTTTGTGTGTCTCCGCATGTGCATTTATATGCGTGTGTGTGTGTGTGTGTTCATCTGCTGTAAAGCGCAATAGTGCCCCATTGCACAACCGGCTCAAAATTGACCCGGGAAGACCACAAATGCTATAAAATTAAATAAAACACCCAAAATTCAATGAAAGTAGTGATCATTAATTTTACTTGCGAATAACATCATTGAGAACCACCCATGTTATTTTTGGTTAATTTGATTGATATAAACCCATATTTCTGATAAAGAAACTTTGAAGCGGGGTCAAATTTGACCCGAAGACAACAAGAAAGTTAAAACTCTCCTCTTTGATAAAGCTTATAGTTAGGGAGTGAGGAGTTGCAGCGTTTGCCTAGCCTGGCCTATCTCTGCTTCTCTTCATAGTCGTCAGATTCATCTACCAACCCTTATAGAGCTGGCTCAGGTTTGCCTCATGCATGCATCCTCTAACATAGAGTCAAAAGGTTTAAGGACCACTTGGAGCCAGGACCTCAGAGATATTTTAACAGATGAGCAATGGGTACAGATATTAGACTGTGTACACTCCTCTTCGATTTGTGCAAGACACAGACTACGTTTACACGTGGCCGGCTATTTTCATAAACGGACATTTAGAACCTCTACGTTTTCAGAAAAGTGTTAGTTTACATGTACCCGTGTATATATGCCGTCAATGCCGTCAAGAGCATGCCAAACCTGTAGGTGGCAGTGTAACGAGAAGCTCAAGCCCACTTAGCCAATCAGAATCCCGAAAATAGCAACAACAGCAACGAATCACTTCCTCTTTCTCTCTCTCGGCTGCCTAAACCTCAGTTTGTCTCAGTTTACATGCAAACGTGCAAACGCAGTTTTCCAAGATCTCCACTTTGGCCGGAGTTTTTAGAAATAATCGGTTTCTGTGATAAAAACGGGGTTTTCGTGTAAATGAGAGGCCAAACCGCAGGAAAATATCTGCGTCTTCCCTTCGTGTAAACGGGGCAACAGCCTTTACACAGTGCAAGAATCTACACAGAGTCCACCTTACTATTGCAAGATCAGCTAGAATATACCCTGATAGAACTGATAAGTGCAACAGGTGTAATCAATCGCCTGCTGATTACATGCTTGTTTCTACTGTATCCCAAATTATCAACTTTCTGGTCTGCAGTATTTGGTACAATTAGCACAGTCCTTGACACACCAGTACACCTCAACCCCCTCTCTGTCAACACATTAGATATCAATGAAGAAACTTTCTTTTCGTTTTGGATTTGTCTATTGTTTCTATTCTTTCTTTCTTCTATTGTCTCTTCTGTCCTGGTGTGTGTGTGTGTGTGTGTGTGTGAGTGCTGGGTTTTTGTTTTTTTTGAGGGTGGGCTATAGGGACTTGGATGACAGGAGTGAGGAAGGTCCAGTATATGGGTTTGAAGCTTGAATTGTTATCACTAATCTGTACAATACATTGTTTACGTGAATGTCATTAATTTGGAGAAAAATAAAGAAAAAAAACTGCAGATGACAGAGAACTTCAGGAGGAGCCCCCCCATCACCATATTTAACAACAC